>NW_010973023.1:5641293-5719669 GCF_000737465.1 Haliaeetus leucocephalus | reverse complement strand
GGCCCCGGCCTTCGGCTGCGGCTCCCGCAGGGCCTCGGCCGCCAGCGAGGTCTCTGGTAGCAGCACCGGCCCTCCTCAACAGACACTCTGCCTTTCGCAGATGCGCCTTCAGGCTTTTGCACCGCGGGAATTCTCTCTCCTCGTTAAAAAAAAAAGGTGTGTGGTTACGAAGGGGGTGGTTGTCATCCTCACGTCAGTCCTCTCGCCGCCTGGGAAAGGGATTGCCCAGGCTGGATCGCTTCGAGCCCTGGAAGAGGGTAACCTTCGATCCAGAACTCATCTGCCTCTCCCTCACTCCCCCACCTTATCTCCATAGGGACGGCAGCCGCTTCAGCACCTGTTCTGAGATAAGGCCCTCGCTGGAGATTGCTTAGCAAACTCCTTGGGCGAGGGGAGGCGAGTCTCTGAGCTCGTGCTAGGTTGAAGGGCACCGAACGTGCCTTCTTCCCCAGGACCCAAGAAAAATCCACAAATCGCAGCGTTTTGCTTGTTGCACTTTACTGCTGAGCATTTTTGTCGTGCGTAACAGCCACATTATAGAAACGCGGCACGTGAGCTGCCTAATTGTGCCTATAAAAATAAAGACAGAAGGAGGCTTATTGGAGGAGAGCGGAGGAGGAGGCTCGGCAGCACTGGAAATCCTTCGGCTTGCTTCTGGTAGCGATGCCTAATTTCAATGAAAGGATCATTTTCACTGCAGCAGGACTGTGATTGGCTGCCCTCCATCCTAAAGGGGTGGATTACTGCATAAACCTCACATCTCAAGTACTCTACAAGTGAGTGACGGATCTGGGAGATCAAAGTCATTTTTGTCTAATTAAAAAACCTGAAACGCGTTCAGTGAGAGCAACAGCATAAATCCAAGAAAAGTTGTTTTGCTGGTACAGTACCATACTGCTGCGCTCTGTGTCTCAGGGCCTACTGGATACCTTGGGTCTTCAGAAGAAACATGAGTAGCAGTTTGAAATTGGTGGGACCCGTCAGGCAATTTTGTGATGATACCCCATGGCACCCACCAGCTCTCTAAATAATGTCAGTGATGGTTTTACCAATACAGACAGGGTTACTACCGAAATGGCTACAATTCGCTCTCTTTCCAGTTTGCTGTTTACATGTAATGAATAAGGTCGTCCTTTAAAGAAAATAAACAAAAAGTGAATATACTAGTAAAAGAGTAAAGAAGCTGTGTGCTTTTAATATATAGCAATGTCAATCAAATCTTTTCTGGATATGTCTGTGTATATATATAGAACGCACTGTATTCCTTTTCCATTGACTGTCTTCTGCTCCCTTTTCCTCACTGTATCTGCATCCTTTTCTGAGGTATGCAGAATACCTGCTGACCTCTTCCTTGCCTTCCTGCCAATCTTTCCTCACAGCTCAGCAGAAAACTGTGTTTCTTGCTTGCTGTATACACACAAGCTTACTTCCACGAGGAACACAGGCGTCTTTTGACAGGAAATCAAAAAAGAATTGAGAAGTTCACATCTTTTCTAATACGCAGGAGGGAAAAATCAGATCATTGTGTCTGCATAAGAGGCTGTGTAATTTCATGCAGTTACTTCTGCACTGAGTGTAATGCCCTGTGTTCAGCTAAAACTTCCAGAAAGACACCTTCTCTTCCATCACTATTCACTTTCTCTGCAAAACATGTACATTTTGGATCTATGACCGCTTATACACAAAGCATGACAGTTTCTCAGGCTGCACTAAGCCACTGCCTCTTTTCTGTCTGAACCAGTATTTGAAGCATGGACCCTGCTTCCTTGGCTGCTGCCAGACAACCGCAGGCCTCTCAGCATGCATCAGCTGCAAAAATGATGTGTTCCTTCCAGGCCTGCCTGCCTGCAGTATTCTGCTGGGATACTGCTAGCAGCTCCTCCTTTGCAGCTTCCTACCACATGAGCTGGCCAGCACAGCAAGCCCAGGATGTGTAAAGGAAAAAAAAAAAAGAACGATGGCAGCAGGAAGGGCTGTTTTGTTTTGTTTTGTTTTTTAATCACTAGCACTATAGGCTGATGAAGTAGCACTGCCAAGGCTACTGTATAATTCCTGCTTTGGCTCCTAGGAGACTGGACCTGGTTCAAGGTAGGGGAGGTACAGACTAAACCCAGGTGGATTAGTGCTCCCAAAGCCAGGTTCAATCAGCAAAATGCATCATTTCCCATTCCTTATTCCCTGGACAGGAGGCAGAACATGATTGCCCAGGAAGGCCGCTGCTTCCTGCTCCTCCAACTACAGCAATGCCTAGATATTGGCGCTATCACAACATCTGTCTGGCCTGGGAAGAAAAGGACGTTTCCAGTCCCAAGGGTTCACCTCCCAGCACAGAGAGGACTGGACCACCTTCCCAGGGATCCCGAACAGTCAACTCCCAGACCCTCCTGGACGGAGACTCTTCTCCGCAGTTTACAGGCAAAGCCACACCGTGAAGACTTTGCTGGCTTTGTAAGGAGGTGTGATTTTTGTCCTTTCCTGGTGACCCTTACTCACCACTAGTCAGTTCAGCAGGGACGCAGTTGTCACAGACATCTTCCCCAGTGGCAAGGAGACTTGAAGAAGTTCAGCCCCCTACAGCAAGTCTTCCACACCCGCTTGCGGCTGTTTACCACTTTCCGTGTTGTGCCAGCGTGAGAAATCGTGAGACCGCATTGTAACCTGAATCAGTGAAGGAGGTCAGAAAGGGGATTTTTGTCATTTCAGTAACTGAATTTTAATCATCTTTTATCCCTCCTCGCCCACCGATAGAGGCACATCGGCACAGCCGAGGAGAACAGAGATACCCAATTTAAACTGGGACAACTGGGGCAGATTCAGCTGGGTTTCCTGCCTGATCTCAGCGGCATTTCCATAACTCTCAGGTGCGGCTCATGCCCTGAGATGCTCCTGAGCAGTTCTTGCTGTGTTAGCAGGGCCTCCTAACCTCACGTTACCTGCATTGGTGCAAATGATCACAACCTGGGTGCCCTAGCTAGGATCACGCTCCAGCAGTAGTGCAGCATCGCATATCACACGTGCAGCAGGCACGTGGAGAATGGAAAGAGGTTACATTGTCTTCTGCCAGAGCAGAAGATCTATGAAGTAATTTTAAAGTCATTCAAAGGGTAACCCATTTGCCTGCCACAGGGATGGGATCTGTGTGGTTTTGTTGGAGATATTTTTTCTCTAAAGATTGTTCAAGTTCTTGTAGTTTCTGGCGTGACAGAAATACTGATGAGAGTAGTGGGCTGGATCGCATGTGAGTTAGATGGCTGCAGGGAACGTTGCAGCATCCACAGCTTATATTTAACCCACAGTGACAGAGCAGGGGAGAACTAGGAGCTTCAGAAGACATTGATCAGGGAGGCATTTGACACAGAAAGAGATGTGGGGGGGGAAAGTCCTCAAAACTGCAGCCTTCGTGCATCAGATTAACCATTAATTGCATGAAGTAACTTTTGAGGAACTTCTGACTCCACCTCTCGCAGGTCTGTATTATCATGTCACCTCACACCTTGTATTGACATACGGTATAACGTATTCCTGTTTTCCAGCTTGCCTGTTGCCCTTGTCCTCCTTCTCAGCCTAAATCTGTCTTCTCCTGCAGATAAGGCAGGTGTCAATATGAGTTGGTGCCAAGCCATGCGCACCATCATAAGGTAGGGTATTCATAGTCTCAACTGCTGCGTGTCCTGCCAGCTTCTCTGCCACTTGGATTATGGCTTTAGCACTGAAGAATCTCAGTCTTTTTTTCCTGAGAAGAAACAGTATGATGTCATCGATGTTATGATGTGATCAGTAGCACGATCCTACTCCTGCTGAAGCCAGTGGAAAGATTTCGGTTGCCAACAGCAGGTGTCAGACTGACATTCAAGTCACACCCTGGAGTCATCCTGCTGCAGAGCAGCATCGTGGTGGGAGGAATCAGATGATCCAATCTGATTTGCAAAGCTGCCTTGCGGCATACAGCAAAAGCTCAGAATGTCTCATGAAAGACAGAACTGCTCATGAAAGACAGCTTTAGAGATAAATGACCCAGCCTTGCCAGTCACATTTCTAAGAACAAATTCAAAGGGGTGAATTCTTCTCCAGCTATGCCTTTGCAACCCCATAGATAACTGTTTACTGCCCTGGTTGAATGCAGACAAAATGGAGCCATACTGTCCCATATACCACAATACTAGACTGTCAGGCATTCCCAAGAGCGGTATCATTTAAGGAAGTGTTTCTTTTCAATCACTGCCATTATTATGGGCATTTTAAAGACCAAGAGGCAGCTAATCTGCCACTCTATCAAGGTATGTGAAGCACAATTAAGACACATACTTCCAATAATGCCTGAGCTCAGAAGTTCATGAAGTCTACTGATCCATGCCAGCTTTATTTCCACTCAGGCTAAAACTTCCAGGTTTGGACTCTCTCCAGTTTTTTGTTTGTTTGTTATAATTTTTACCCAGTAAATATCTTTGTGTTCATTGTCTATATGTGGTGATACCGTTAAATGCGATATTTGGGACCCTCACATTGATCACATCTGTTCAGAAACCTGTAGATGTTCCAGGACTTAGGGGTGTTTTGACGTAAAACACTAATTAGAAAAAGAGCAGAAAACAAGTAGCTAGCTAATTGCACAATAATAAATTTGTCTTATATTGCTGAATGATTGGATGCCTGCTTTGGATTTCAGCAGTTGAGACAAAATTGATAGGGAAAGATGCATGTGCTCCATCAATCGCTAGTTTGGCAAAGGAAATGGGACACTTGTAAGTAGTCTGTTGTTCTCTGTGTCTTTTCAAACCCTTTACTCTGGGTTGCTGTATGCTCTTACGATTATTTCAGTACCCTGCACACACACACAAAAAAAGTATTTTGTCTCAATTTTAAATAGGGTGAATATAAATGCAGCAGCAAAGATGTATATTTTGATAAGGCATACTTTGATGGTAGTGTTAAGAAGAGAATTACAAATTGCAGCTGATGCCTCATGAAAATCTTAATAAGAGAAATCTATTCAGAATAATTCTGGTTACTGTACTGTATTATTATATCATCTATTTCCATATTCCTCTTCCCTCATTCGTTTTAGCAGGCAGATTTGCATAAAACCAGGATCATTGTTTCTTAAGAGCTCATCTGCTTCTGCTACTTAGCTCTCATGTGAAAGCATAATCCTCTGCATATCCCATCACATTTAGTTAGACACTGTTATAATTTTTATGACTCCAGATGTGGAATAGAGAGCAAAAGCGAACAATTCCTAAACATGCAGCCTAAACCGGCGTCCTAGTTTTCTCTGTTCTGTACCAGGCATTACTAGCGACACGTGGAATACACTTAGCAAGATACTGAATGGAAATGTAACATTTTAAAGCATTTAAAACAGGTATGTGAGTGTTGCAGCTCCTTAGCTCACCTGTCACTAAGTCAAGCTGCACAATTTTTAGGGTCTGTGAAACCCCATTTCTCCTCCACTAGAGGCTTTCACTATGTCCGATGTCTCAGCAAGCCTCTTTTTCTTACCATGGACTCCAACTTAATCAAATGACATGCCTTGATTGGGTTTCCATCAGCCATGTGAGACTGACTATCCCCTGGAATCGAGGGAGTGAAACATGCTCCATAGACGTTATTTGTACTGTCTGAAATAACCGAAAAAGAAGACAGATTTTCTTCATGGCCACTGAAGCTGATGAAATGAACTTGTACAAAAATAAATCTGGAGTAGTTCTGACCTAAATTTCAAACTGAATGTGGTTGTCTCCTTTAAAAGTTTGAGCTTCTCTCTCAGCCTTTAGTATTCTTACTCCTTCCCTCCCAGAAACTACTAACAGCCCTTCCATCAATACCAACACCTTTCATTCAACCTAGCAACCTCTGCTGCAGAAAATATGTTCTTTAGATCTCAGAAAGGTTTCTCAGAAGCAGCACATTCTGGGGAGGTCACTGACCATGTGGTGTGTCAACAAGAACCTTAAGAGAGTGTGCTAAGCCTAAATGGCGAGAAACATAACCCTCCAGCCCAAGAGACAGGGAAGAGAGGATAAGAAGTGTAGAGGAAAAGTTGTCTTGGATTATACTGCCTTGGGAGCAGAACAAGATGAATATGTGGAGAATAAAGAGAAGACTGGCAGCAATTACAGGTGTATTTTAAATACCAGATAGCTTTCTAGCTACATTTTGCTACCAGCCTTTTGAATTTCAGCCACCTTTAGGAAAAGACTGGGATATGGCTAGAACATATAACTGCAGGAGTCTCCTCCTTTCACACAGAAGATGTGAACTCTGATATGATCTGTGGCAGTAATATTTTGTATGGTACTTCTGCTCCCTCAGCACAGGCTTTCTCCTGCGTAATACAGTCAGAGAGCCTGCGCCTCTTTAAGTTGATACAAGAGTTACAGAGCTTTGGCTAAAAGGTTTTCAAGATCAACAACGTGTTGGTCTTTTTTTCACAGATCGGAGTACTGTTAGGCTTGGTTCACTACTATTTTGGGGGACTCACTTTTTTGTACTTAGGCTTGCACCCACCTTGTGAAATCCACAGTTGCCTCTGGTTTCAAGAGAGCTCCATGTGAGGATGAGATCCTTCAGGAGGATGTCCTTGCCATTTCTGTAGTGTCCAGAGTTGTCCTAGATGTTTTGTAAAATAAAGTAAGGAACATCAGTCATGCCTGAACAATTTATGAAAGTTTTACAAATAACATATAGAGGAATTAGCAAGCGGGGAAAGCAATGTGAGCAAACAACAAGAACATCCTAGCTGCATGTCCCTAATATAAAACAGCATCAGATGTGATATTGCAATGTAGTAGGAATTTACTGGCAAAATGAGATTGCCGTTTCTGGGGCTGGCCATACCAGGATGTTAACGTAAGGGTTGACTAACACAGCAAAGTTGAGGTCACACCAGTTTTTCTGGATGCATATATGTCACCAATGATTTGGAGCAAATTATTTTAAAAAGTGCTACTTTTCAGGTTCAAATCATGTCTTTTCAAATCTGACAAAGAATCCTATGCAACAGGATTATCACCAACACACACAACCTCCTCTCATTCATGTCCATGCATATGTTCCTCTGAGCAGATTTGCCTCCATGGATGGCCATTTACTCAGTCTTACTGAAAAATAGTATCTTTAGACTGTTAATTCCAAGCCCTGTTTCTAATACCTGAAGTGGCTGGTATCTGGGGGCAAATGCCACCACTGAACCAAATGTTGTGGGAGGTTCTGGTTTAGTGAAGGGGCAAGGACCAGTGCTTGCCATTCATCATGGCCCTCAGGGTACCACAGGGAAGCCCACCAACAACCGACCAACCTCTCTTCACAATCCAGTTAGGTGTTCTGCTCCCCAGCAAAGGAGAGGTAAAATTCAAATCAGTGGATTTAAAAAAGCAGGAGAAACACCACCACACCACGTATGTGAAGAGAAAGCCTGTATTTCTATTAGTGAGCTGAATAGCCCAGTGAGTTGCTGGGTGTTGAGGATGATGAGCATGTGGTGGCTTGTATCTGTTCTAATGAGGTCCCTTAGCCTTCAGAGGGGTTCGTGGAGCACCTCGGTCACCATGCAGTGATGGAGAGTTGTTTGCTAGGTGGCACTTGGCAGGCTGACACCAGGGAACGGCTTTTTAGTGCGGATGTTTGCTTTCCAGGGGCTGAGTATGGTTCCTGGCACAGTTTATTTCTGAAGTAAATAAAGACTTAGCCTAAGCATGCTCTGTCTCTCCTCTCCTCTCCTGCATGGTGAAGGGTGCTCAGAGTGCTCTTCAACACAATGAAATCACTGGACGTTTTGCTGCAGAGGCAATGACCTCAAGCCAGCAGTGCCAAAGGAGCACTTTGAGAACAGTAGAAGGAAAAACACTTGTAAAATTCCTGAGAGAAGCCACAAATATGAGGAGGTCGCCGAAGGAAAGCCTGCCTTGCAGTTCCATGGTATGCCATCAGCAAAAACAGCCTAAGATGTTTCTGCTCACCCTATTGCCACATTTCGTAGTCACTTGACTGGGTGTACTGGTTTTGACGGGGACAGAGTTAATTTTCTTCGCAGCAGCCTGTGTGCTGCTATGTTTTGGGGGTTTGATGAAAACCATGTTCATAATAACACGGGGATGTGTTAGCTGTTGCGAGCAGCCCTTACACATCGTCAAGGCCTTCTCTGCTTCTTACGCTGCCCCACCAGCGAGTGGGCTGGGGGTGGGCAAGAGGTTTGGAGGGGACAGAGCTGGGGCAGCCGACCCCAATGACCAAAGGGACATTCCATCCCATACAAGGTTGTGCTAAGCAATAAAACCTGGGGGGGAGATTCCCGGGACTGCTGCTGCTCGGGGACTGGCCGGGCATCGGTCAGCTGGTGGAGAGCAATGGTGGGGTTTTGCACCACTTGTTTTTCTTGGGTTTGTTTTTTTCTTTTTTGGTTGGGGTTTTTTTGTTTGTTTCCTTCCTTTCTTTACTTATTAAACTGTATTTATCTCAACCCACAAGTGTTCTCACTTTTGCCCCTCCTATTCTCTCCCCCATCCCATGGGGGGAGTGAGCAAGCAGCTGTGTGGGGCTGTTAACCCATAACACCGGGCGGTTACAGCTCTTTGCAGGGCTGTACTGTAAACCAGGTGAGAAGATCCAAGTGAAAAACACGTCAGTATACCATGACATTGAGGTCATACTCCTAAAGAGCAGATGCTGCAGAAAAATCACAACTGATCTTTTAACTTGCTGTGAATGCTTTAGACCACTCTTCCATTTCTCTAATCTCAAATCACCATTGAAAAGACCACACAGTTACTGAATGTATTTGTTATTGGAAAAGAATTACCCACATACTTCTTCAGAAAATAATCAGCGATTTGCAAAGCACAATTTTATGAATAACTATTTGCAGTTTCTAATCTCCAGCTCACATTTGGATCTCAGTTACAGGTGCCTCCCAGCTAAGGGAGCAGAAACAAGACTGCGTTATTTAGGCCAGGACATAAAGATGGCAAATAGGGAACTGTATGGCTGTCTGTAACGTTCACAATTTACAAGCTGTGCTTTTCAGTCAGCGATATAGGTCAAATGGTATTATTTCTGTTCCCTCTCTGGATGATTTACATAATAAACTAGCACAACAAGAACAGCGTTTTTCACAATCAGCCTGAAGTTTGCTTTTAGCATATGAGCGCCAGTTCTCATCAAGTTCAAGTGCTCAAATGATCTCTGAAAACAATTATGAAATGGTTACTCCCTTGGTGGACTCCAAATCTACTCATGAATTTGATTAGAGATTTTTGGAAGCATTTTCCCCAGTCGTCAACCTTGGCTGTCACTTTCTGTAACACAATTTCTCAAAGCACAAATATATCAGTTTATTATGATTATGTGCAGTAAAACAAAGCAGTGTCAGGGATGAGTTCGTATTTAATTTTTTTCATCTTCATTTTAACAGAAAGGATCCGGTAGCATTTAGTGGTCTTCAATCTGCCCCTAAGTGGTTAATTTACTGTTCAGAACAGGTTTTTATTACCCTTTCTTCCTTCCCTGCCTCACTGCACACGTGCTCGTCTTTTTTTTTTTTCTGCAACTTGATGCTTTTGGCTCCTTTCACTGTGTATTATCTGCTGCTGGCAGTAATCTTAGCTCTTCAACTGACAGCAAAATTATGAGGTGCTCAGTACAAGATGACAATTTTCCTTCCCTCATTCTAATTCATTTGCGCCGCCATCAAGGAGTCAGCATCGTCTTTTCAACGCGTTAACAGCTCTCTGCTGATAGAAAGCATTAGCTCCCCATTCTTCAGCAAGAGGTCAAAACCGATTTTTGTTTTGTAACAACCCATTAAATTTTGTGCTTTGGAAAATTCCATCGCTCTCCAGTGTCAAATACCTAGGCTGTTGCCTCAGCTGGCACACAGGGGAAAAGAGGGTTTGCTGTGAGATACCGAGGGACGCACGCAGGCAGCCAAGAGCCTTTCCTAGAGAGGACCGTGGTCTACCACTGGCCTTGCCTGGTTGATCACTTGCTTCTTTTTTTGGCATACTCTTAAGAAAGCCTCTTTGTTTCAGTGTGCACACAGAGGCTCCTGGCATCGTTTTGCTGGCTTTAAAAAAGGGATAGCTAAATGTTGCTGTAGGCTTTTCTGAAGTGCAAAAGGTTTTACGCGTTACCAGCCAAATCCTAGCAGAGACAAGACCTACCTAATTTGATGCAAATAGTAAAGGTCACCTCTGTAACTTCCACAAGGTGTTCACACTGACTTGATACACCATCACACAGCCAGTAAAAAATTATAACATATTATGTACCTCAACAGGAAAAAATAGGTACCTGCACTGTTTCTGTATAAAGGGCATGGCTTTATTCAGTTTTCTGTACAGATGAGCTCATCTGGGTAGACAAGTGAGTTTCCTTATCCCCAGGTAGCTTCATAACAGGAAACCTTGATCAGTGTTACACACGCTGATTTACATTCAGCCTAACGGAAGCCTAAAATCTTTGTCAGACAACTTGCATTAAATTGTTCGGTGAGCACAGCTGTGTTTCTGATGGGTGTGCAGGCAGATTACAAATATGACCTTAAAGATGCCTGGCGGCAGACGGAGGGGTCGTGTAGAGAGCGAGGGGCTTCGCTGGCCCCACCAAAGTGCCCAGGCGTTGGAGCAGAGCTGGGCTGACCAGCTCCATTCGAGGCAGCATGAAGCTGGCAGTGCCGCTCCTCGTGCTGCAAGCAGACAGATGGTCCTGGGTTTTTCCTACCTCTCTTTCAACTGCGCCACGTTTAAATACAAAGGGTAAAACTTGCAGTAACTCAAACCCAAAATATCTCAAACAGTAAGTATACAGTACGGTATACATACTGCGATATTTGCAGATAGGGCTGGGAGGAAGCAGAGGTGGCAAACTGTGGTTTTGGGTGAAAATAGAAGTTGAACAGCTAATTCAGCATCCACCTCAGCAGTCAGGGCCCTGGCAGGGAAACCAGCAGGACTCTGGGCTCTGCAGCAGCGATAGCAGGACACCCCAAGGACAGGATTTGGAGAAGAGAAACCTGTTTGGAGGAAGAGATGCACATCAGAAAAAGCCCAATATTTTGAAAATGTCGAGGAGATCCAGCTTGCTTCTACCCCAGCTGCAAACAGAGCAGCCACAATTGCTATCGCGGCTTCATCCCACCCCAGGGAGCATGGGGGGGGCTCTGCGGGGGGGGTTTGGGCACCTCCTGCCCATGGCTGAGCAGGAGCAGCCTGACACAAATCGGACTGGCTGCCCCTTTCCAAGAGCAGGGCTGTAGGCACATTTCCCAGCAAGCTAGGAGCTCCGTGAACCTTTAGTTTATTGCTGCTGCCCTGGGAGTAGTTGTATCTATTTCCAGTTTTAGATCAGGTGGCATCTGAAATTAGTGTTCTTTAATAAGCAGCAAAATGTGTGTGTCAGCATCTCAGGGTGAACACAGATACAATTAGACCTTTGGTAGAGCTTATTTGTGCTTTACGTGCTCCTGAGTACTCTTCAGATTCTGTCCCATGGCTGTCCTGGATTGTTTGATTTATTTATTTAGCCATGATTCAACAAAAAGAGGGGAAAAAATGCCGCAAACACAAAGACTTCACTCCTCCTCAATCTTCCCAGTTGCACACACCCGATCGACTCATTTCCTTTCTCAGAAAAGGAATTAGGCCCCTGTGATGCCATATTTCCAAAACAAGGATGTTCGGCCACAAAACCTTTGCCTCTGTGCTGGGGAAAACGTGCCAGACGTCCTCACTGCACGCAGAAAGGGGACCAGCCCAGGCGCTAGCGCACAACGTACCCCAGTTAGCTCAGGGAGATGCAATACATGCCAATATTAATGCATGCACCAAAGCATTAGATGCAGTATGTGCCAAAGCTGCTGAGCTGCAAGGCAGCAGGAGATGCTCATCCCTCCAAGCACGGATGCTGCAGCCAGATCGGGGCAGAGGGAAATGGCAGGGGGTGGAAGCTGCCCAGTGAAGTCTTTTGAGTTCCCTATAACATTTACACAAAGCAATCCCTCCCCTCCTGAAGCAACTCCCTGCTTCACCAGACTTCGGATCCTCCTTGCCTTTTTCCAAGGGCATTAAACTATCATTTGCTTCTCATTCCCTTGGAAGACCCACCTAGTTTTTACTAATTCCCTTGCTGAAGTGCAGCTCTGCTCTCCCCAGAGACCCTTCACAGAGCTTGCAATGTTTACTGGCTAATGATTATTTCCACATGAAATAGGCTTGGTTTGAAAGAGAAAGTGTTTTCTTGAGCTGCCAACTCAGTCAAGTCTCCAGCAGTTGAGCTGGCTTTCTTCCATCTTAGGCACCATCGCTAGCAATCAAGGGTCCTGCCGACAAGCTCCAGACCCCAGGCTGTACCTGTGTGACCGTGTGGCCATCAGTTGACGCTATCGGTGACAGCTTGCTGGATCTGGTGGCTCTGGTACAGTCACATGCAATGAAGTTAGCAGAGCTGGGGCTGGGCATGCTGCAGAGGGGTGCTAAGAGGCATGAGAAGCACTAAGGACTAACTGATAAGGTCAGGAGATACCTACCCAGGTAAAAACACACTGTCTTTGTCAATTTTCAGAGTGTGGATGCACTAAGAAACTGTTTTGCTGTGGACTGGGCAGGAGTTTTCTCCCCTTTCTAGCTTTTTCCAAACCTAGAAAAAAAATTCCTAAAGAGAGACCAAAACGCCTCCCTCCCTCCCCAATATAACATCACGGAGCATCAATTCATGCATATGCACACACGATCTTGCTCACAGGGAAAAAATACAGCAGCACTGAAAAAGACAGTTCAGAATGCCACTAAATTACACGTGCAGTGTAATTTGTATTTTTCCTCCTCAGCAAATCAGCGCTATTCTCTCCTGCTAGCACTGGGAGTGAGTCCTTGAATGCAGAACTGCCATTTGGAGCAAATGAAGTTCACCCGGGGAACCCAGAGGGATTTCAATGTCCATTAGCTGTGGTAAAAGGGAAAAATGTCTTTACTATATTTCAGCTGGACTATTACTGCTCTGTTAGGTTTTCTGAAAACAAAAATGCTGTTTATACAGCATCAGTTGGCAAGAAAGTATTTCATTATTAAAGCACTGTTGAAAAATCTGGCTATTTATCAGACATTTAAATAGTGTCGAGCTTTTTGAAAGCCTAGCTTTCCCTTTTCTTTTTTTCTCACTTTTTTTTTCTTCTGTCACTTGTTATTCAGAAGCATTTAGCGTTCCTGGATGTGTCTCTAGAGTTTCCTCTTTTTTGCTGACCTTTTTCACATCTTCATTAAATAGAAACATGTTGAGGAAAGTACAACTTTTTAATATATCTTATCAAAACTGAAATATTGCAGAAAAATAATGACGGAATTGAGTTTTGATTTAATCCATTAGCTATGCGGGTGCAGCATGTATGTAATCTCGATACAAGATGGAAGGAGAACACTTTGCAGTTGAGGTTTATGCTCGTCCTTTGCATTTACTGGCTTTTCATTTTCTATTTCCCTAGCTGCCATTGCTCCTGGAAGAGCCATAAACTTTGTGGCAGCTCTGCTTGCGAATAAATCAGCCATTAGTTCTTCTTGTGAGTAAGGATTGACACCTTGTGGCCAGAAAGTGCTAAAGAAAAAAATAAGCCTATTTGATTTTGAATCATCTGTCCATTCCCTATAGGACAAAGTTTTCTTCAGCCGACATTTATTTAGGTCTTTAAAGAGTCACAGAAATACCAGCGTAAGTATGGTTTGTGCTCTTTCTCTTATGGTTTTATATGGTTAAGAATGATTAAACTTCCCGTCTTCCAGGGAGAGAAAATACCTTTGGATGCTTTGCTCCTCTAGCAGCCAGAGAGGGGTTTTCTGCTCCAGCCAGACTATCCTTTAAGGAGAAGATAGCTCAAGGATCATCTCACTGGAAGACTTCACTCCCAGTCCTTTGCTGGAATTTGAGGAATAATTTTTCTCCACTGGAAGCATTTGCAAGACCTGGGTGAGCACGAATAGTACAATCTTGCAATGGAAATCGCTGAGACTGTTAGCCGTGGGTCCCCAACCCCTCATCAGCCCGTTTCAGGAAAAACCTCAGCCTAGGGAGCAGAAGAAATGTGTGAGAAGGCCACCACGATCCGGGGACAGGATGAGGTTTGGCTACTTCAGGATGTTGTTTCTGCTTCTGCCATAAAACTTGCATATAAACTTCGACATTCTCTTAAAAATCTCTGTTTCTTAATTGTTGTATTAGCAAAAAACAGGACTCTGAAAATCTTTTTAGCTCAAGGAAGTGGAAATGTAAGGGGCTTGAAACACCCCTCACTCCAACCCAGCATTTCCTGCTATGTGGAGATTTATTTTTACTGTTTAACTTGCACGAGCTCCTAGGAACAGGGTGTGCTGGGGTTTGTACTAAAAAAATACTCAAAGGGTAGTTAGACATCGTCTCACATCCTCAGTGTCTACAGAGTGGACAAAAAGTGTCAGCTAGGCAAAACAGATTAAAGTCAGGGATGTGAGCTGGGAAGACAAGACAATAGAGTGAAAGGGGGGAAAAAAACCAGACATTTCTGCTCATCCACTGAGTTTAGGTGATATCAGATGAGAATGATCTGTACATCAGCATTGGAAAGGTGGATTTTGAGCAGAGATGCCAGAGAGGGTATGTCTAACTTCTTTGGATTTTGACTGAGAGTTTTTCCCAAGAAAAAAGTCTGTTTTGCTTGTGCAGAGTGCCCAACTTCTCCCAAAGTACGACAGTCATGTCCTGAAGAAGCCCAGGAAAAAAAAAAAATCACTGACTTTTTCATGGGTAACCATTATAATGATGCAAATGACCATCCGCCCACAGTGACGATACCAAAGACGCTTTAACCTGTACAACAAATGAAGTCAGAGTGATACAGATTTCCCAGCTCTGTTGCTATATGGGCTTTAAGTTCACTTGTGTGTGAACCTTTATGAACTTAAAAGCCGAAAGACCGATCCAAACCTCTTTCCTAAGTAAAGAGTAATGCCTGTTCCGAACTTCCTGGTTTGGGAGAACGTTTAGCTCGTGCAGGAGCCCTCCTGGACATCACACGTCCTCCCCAGATACACCAACCATGTTTGGGGTCAGTAGCAGTAATAACTCTGTTTGCAGGTCTTGTGTGCATTACCTTGCATGTCGTTCTCTTTATTTTCTCTCTGTTAGGTGACGACAGCTCTTTCTCCACTCACCTATCGCATCAACCAAGTCAGTCCTCTTGGCTGGAGCTATCTTTGCCCAGGAGCCATTTAACATTTTGGAGCCTCTGATAAAGGCTAATTCCAGCACCGAGCTATTCAGCTGCAATGAACTGGCTGTGTCCAATGCTGTGTGAGAGGGGTCATGCTTTCACGTATGCTGAATCCCATGTCGATATAAAGTTGTGGGGCTTGCACGCACAGCCGTATTTCTGTCCGTCAGTCCAGAGGGTGTCAGATGGATTGATTCAGCGCCGAACTAGCTGGCAGCAGCAGAAGGCACTCGAGGCTGTGCCACCGTGCACCGTAGGAGAGGAGTCACCTGTGATTATGCTCCAAAAGTAGGACAAAGGATGAGACACGTCTTCATGACCCGCCCAGGGAAAATGTAGTGACGTGGGGTTTGGGTACAGTTTTGGTTATGGCCAAACCTGGAGGGCAGGAGCCCTAGCATTTCAGAAAATGGGTCTAGGACAAGAACCAGGAATTGTTAGTTTTCAGGACTGAAAATCTGGGGTCCTGTCTTTATTTAATGCAGGTAGAGGACCTTAGGTACTTGGCACTGCTTTCTTAGCTTAATCCTTGGAAACCTTTCAAAGCTCAGCTGGAGAGGGCCCTGAGAAACTTCATTTGATTCTGAAGTTGACCCTGATTTAAGTATGGAGTTGGACCAGGTGACCTCCGGAAGCCCCTTCCAACCTCAGTTTTTCTATCATTCTCTGAGTTATAGTTATCCCAGCAAGCTGTGTGACACATCAAAGCAAGCCTCAGAGCAGAAAGCTTTCAATAAGGCCGTGATCAGGGTCTTCACTTTGAAGAGAAGCTCAGGCCTAACTCACAGTTTATTTACATCATGATGTAAATGCTACCGCTCCACTGGAGACGCAGGATGCCTCCTTTTGCAGTTTTATTACAAACATTTGGGATGTAATTTTGAAGTTTCAGCTTTTGAAGCCTGGAAGTTTCAGACTTTCAGGAGAAAATGAATGTGCCTGTAGGATTGAGGCAAACCGTTTTTGAAACATGACTTTGCAGACTTAATGATTTTTTATATTTCCTGGATGACCACTGATGTGCCTTTACAGCGGTGTACTGCATTGAAGTCTTTGATTCTCTGCAATAGTCTCTGCAATAAGCCTAAAAGATTCTTTTTATACAGTCATTTGTTTCAGAAGGGGGGAGAAACAATGCCCAGAAATGTTTCATCAGGCATGCTTTTCTAAGGCAGTCAGTGAGTAAAAGCATCTGAGTCATGCGCAAGAGGAAGGGAAATTTTGCATCAGACTATAGAGCGATTTGAAGCTATTTCTCTCCTACCGGATCTCTTGTGCAACCTCAGTTTGAGAACACAATAGGTTAGAATATAGGTTTACACTTTTCTTTGGCTTTGAGTCAGGCCATTGGGGTCTGTGTCAGCTTTACAAAGTCAGGAATCATGAAGGCAAATGAATGCACTGGGACTCCATGTAATATTAGCTGCAATTGCTGTGGATTCTTTGTTTACAACTGTTCCAAGAGGTGAGCCGCACCTTCTGACAAGATTATTAAAAGAGATAATTTATCTTAAGGGGTAGTGGAAGGTAAATAATAACTCATCTTTAAAAATCTTATTAGTAGTATAAGTGCTACCTCTTTTTCTGGTTTAAGGTAACCAGATATGTTATAGTTATATGAGAAACCTAACCATTCCTTATTCTATAGGATATTATTAAAAATTATTGAAGCATAGCAATATTCACTTTTATATAAATATGAAATCAGAATCCTAAGAAATAAATTTACTTACAGAAAGTCTATTGTGAAGACTGAAAAACAAACAGGGTGTGAGCTTCCTTTGTGATATGGGACTATATACCACAGTGCTTGCAAAAGCATAACTATACAAAAGAAGGACATGAAGTCCTGGCCCACATAGTCTTTGGGAAGCTCTCTGAGTGCTGTGTTTGGTGCTGGAGCCACAATTGCCAAAAAGTAACTTCAAAGAGAAAGATGCAGGGTAATAAAAGTATAATCCGGGCTATGGAAAACAGCGACGTGTTAACAATTGACACATATTTAAAAAGATTAAGAAGAGAAAAAATATTTAGGAGAATACTGAGTAGAGCTAAAACCAGGATATAGGAGATGAAATTGATAGAAAAGATGATTAAAAGAGCTATCAGAAATGATACTTTAAATGAGTAAGTAAGGGAGCAGGCTTCAAAGGAAAAAACAGAAAGCAGCTAAGTAAATTTCAGAATGGATATCACTTAAAAAGCATACTTATTCTTGATTAAGAGGCTTTTATAGTGAAACCTACTTATCTAATTAAAGCAGAGGTACAATATAATTGTAATAAAGTGTTCCAAAGGTTCTTAACAGTCACAAATCTGCTGCTTACTTTTTGGTATTTTGTTTGGGCGCATCTTTTCAAGGAGGAAGACTACAGTAAAGTCATGCTGGGAGCTTTCGTATGAGCTCCACTCTCACAGCACCTCCCATTTTAGGCATCATCCTTTGCAGAAACACAATCCTACCCACCCTGAGTTTATGCATCTGAGAGGGTTTAGCAGTTGGTTTAGCTCGCACGCCTGAAAGCGTGGCTTAATGAGCTGGCTTTACTGTACCAGGTAGCTGTCTGCAGTGAAAACAAGGAAGTTTAGGAAAAGATTAAGGAAACATCAGAATTGTGCCTTGAGTACAATATTTATTTATTGACCCATAAATGGTACGGCTGTATTTTCAATGTTTGATGGGAAAATGCTAAGATAAATATTTCAAGAGGTATGACTGCTATCTCTCCTGCTGTTATTCCCAGTAAGCAATCTATTCTGAAAGCTTTTTTGTCAGAGGTGAGCTTCCTGCAGTGTTTCTGACTCAAATCTATGTATGCAAGTGGAAAGCATTGGGTTATTTCTAAATCTTAAATGCTTGATGCTTTGTGGCAGGTCCTGTAGGATAGTTGAGCATAGAACAAGGAAGCTTTTATAGTTACCTAAAAAACCCCTTCTTCCTGTACAATGGTGTGCCAAGTTTATTGGTAGCATAATCCAAATGCTTGCCAATCTCTGAAATTGTTTCTAAAAATATTTAGTAAATACATGATTATCCAGTTGAGATTTCTGGAATGATTAATCCAGTTAATTTTAGATGAAATTGCCCACAGGCCAATAAGTAAAATGCAAGGGGAAAAAAAATTAAGATAATATACTGAACTTTAAATAATTAAAAAGAAAATATTGTGTCGCCAAACACAAAATTCATGCATGACCCCTTTGTCATCTTTTTTAAAGAGTACACTAATTTTCCACCACGCTTTAAATTAGGGTGAAGAAGCCTATCATCCCATCTTCCAATTTTTACCTTTCTACTGAATAAAAAGTTGCAGGAGGCAGCCTGTTTAGCATCGAAGAAAGTTGAAAGCCTATTTTCCACATATTTTTAAAAATACACAGTGAGGTTGTGGCCCCAATGAAATGTGCAGCTGGAGGAGAGCAGGAGTGGGAGGTAGAAACTGCAGCTGGAAGCAACTTCTCCAGCCCTGGCCTGGCCAAGGCTGCTTTGGCCCCAGAGCAAAGTGATAGTTGAAGGCCATGTGTAGAAAAAAGTGCCTTTCCGATCCCTCTTTTTTTCTGGAAGGACTACCTGTTCTAACAGCAGCCTGGATACTCCACTGATGCTGTTATTCTGGAGAAATTATTTATTGATGCCACAATCCTCAAAGAGCGTCAGTCCCAGGCTTGTCACAGCCATATACCACTCTTTGCAGGTTTCAGTCGGTTCTTGGATGGGGGCTGGAATAACTCTTTTTAACTCGAACCCGTCAGAAGGTTAACTGCCACAGCGGCTATCAGAAACATTTGCAGAGCAATAGCAATATCCAGCCTACCAACAATTGTGAAAGCCAGCATTTCCCCAGCTGGCGGAGAAACTCGCAGTGTTAGGCCAATCCGTGGTTTATCTACCCAAGGTAGGTGCAAGCACATAGCTTTACAGCTAAAATAGGGTACGTGTATTCCACCCTGTAAGCACTTCAGGAATGTCCCAGCTAGGGAACACACATCCAAGTGATTGTCTTGACTTTTGATAACAAAATTGAAAGTATTTTCTTAGTTGCGAGGGGCAGTTCTTGATTTCAGGGGGTTGGAAAGCCAAAAGAAAAGCACTTCTCCGCCAGCACGCCCAGGGGGTGAGGACCTGCAGCCTGCATTTCAGTACCTCTCCCTGACAGGGGAATGAGAGGTCAGCCCCTTGCCGTAGCTCAGCCGTGTCAGGAAAAGCACCTATGGACAGAAAGCAAACTCTCCAGGTAGCTTCTGCTTTTGAACATCTGTGAAATCATTATGATTTCAGCAGGGGATTACATATTTAATGACAGAAAGCACTGTCAGATCTGACATGCTGGACAACACAGACCATCCCATCCCATCCCATCCCATCCCATCCCATCCCATCCCATCCCATCCCATCCCATCCCATCCCATCCCATCTCATCCCAATATCCTTCTTGTACTGAGCCAACTAGTGCAGAATAGGGTGGTTCAGCTCTAAAGTCGAGCTTATTATGAAGGCATGAAGACTGACTGTATTCACTAGCTATTAATTGCTTGGGCAAAATGCAACAGCAAGTATTTGCGTTTTAAAATAAACTGAAAAATGTTCCGTTTAGGGAAACGATGACTTGAAAGTTAGGAGGAACTGGTCAGTAGGTGGCACAAGAAGAGCACAGGACTGTGCGGCAGTGAGAGCTGAGCTGCCGGGGTTGTATCCTGAGCCATCAACTCTGACAGCTTTTTTTTTTTCCCCTACAGTATTTATAAACGCTCTTACCCGGTGATTTAACTAACTGAATCATTGCACCGAAGCACACGGAGTGAGTGGCTTAAATGGAAGTTCTCCTTGAAACGCTAGTTACTCCGTCACTGAGTGCAGCGTGTGCTCTTGACATCCACTAACATCACTGTACCTTATCAACTGCTTTCAAGCATTAAATAAGATTGAATTCCACTGTACATCAACATAGGCATCTGAAACGCCAAAGTACAATGCTCTGACATGTAGTGGGCTTGTGGTTTGCTAAGCTGAAAAATTATTGCCTATATTGCAATCAGACCATCTTAAAGCCTTTAAGAGAAGTGGGGGAACCTAGCCCCACAACAGATCCCCTCTGCTGATGGAAAAGGTTCATTAACTGTGCTTGTTTATCAGCAGCATGTTAGGGAAAAAACTAGTAGAGCCACACGTCAGGGCTTCAGGCACCCATTTGTGGCCATCACTCTCTGCAGGAGGTCTCTGTCTTTCTAGAAGAATAGCAGCAGCCGCTAGAAAACCACATTGCGCTGGGAGGTCAATGAGGAGCATTGGATTGAGGGGTTATATTTAACCTTGGAAACTCTGCGATGACTGAAGGCTGTTGCCTTCGTTGGCTGTTGCCAAGGTTTTTCTTGCTGATTGGAGTTACAGGAGCAACATGACTGGGTGCGAACTGCCTCTGTGGTTCCTAGTTCTACTGTGCAACTGCATGTCTTTTTCTCTCCACCAAGATTTTAAAGTAAAATGCAGAAAGGCACATGTACTGGGTGCCCTGCCTTGTGACTCTGACATGTCATCATTCATTTACAAAGAATGAGCTGGAGGAAAATTGAAGCGGGGGGGGGTGGTGTCAAAAATGATGTGCATAATTAAGGTTTTCTGAACGTCTCCTTTGCGCTTTGGTGCCAGATGACTGCATGCAAATCACCCAATAAGTTATGAAGAAAATAATAATGAATTGGAACCAATCAAGTGTAAAAATGACGACTTCCGCCTACCCAAAGGTAAAAATATACCTACAAGTACCATATTCTAAGCTTAGGTGTGTTTGTGTTTGAAAAAGAACAAAGAGGGGGGCAAACATCAAATACTGAAGCAAACAAGCTATCATCAGCACAAATATACTTCTCATTGTAATGTCTTTTCCTTAAACAAGCAAAATTGAATGCTACATAGCTAGTCTCTTACATTATTCTTATTTATTTGTCTGTAGGATTCTAAAAAGACAATTATAAGCATTATTTAAGCATAAAATACACAAAGCCATCATACCTTTCTCATTTCAGATTTGATTTCTATTTCCAGTCCACACATACCTGCTGTTATATCTCATTTATTGCTGTAAACTACATGCATCAGGGTCACTGCAAGTAACTGGTGACACTGAGATCACAGCTGTGCTGAATTCTAATCAAAAAGTGACTCTCCACCACTTAAAGTTCCCTCAACCAGTATTTCCTTATTTCTCAAGTAAAGAATGGGCAAGAGGGCAGGAAGCCTAACTCTGAGATACAATTTATTAAAGGCTGGAAATATGCTGGGATTGCCTAAGGCAGCTGGAGACTGGATGTGGTGACCCAGGAATCTCTTCTAGTCTGGTACAGCAGATTCAAAGCATCATATGATGAGTCCTTCTTGATAGAAACAGAAATAGGTGGTGGTGCCCATTCACATACCAGAAGCATGTCGGTGGAGAAAACAGCCTGGGTTAGCTGCTCCCTGTTATGCCAGCAGTGTCGTCCACCACAGTATGTGGCTAATTCACTCTGACTGGTCTCAAAATGAAATTATTGCGCAATGACTCAAGACTCAGAGCGAATTCTTCATGTTTTTCGAAGTGTTTTTCTGTACCACCCATTACTTTCATTTCTGATCAGCTCCACATGAATAATCTGACATGACTGATGTCTGGCAAAATGTAATGGAGGTCCGTGGAATTTTATATCTTCCCTTCACAATGATTTGTGGGTTTGTTTCTATATTTCCAGGCTGTTCGGGGTTGCATGCTGAATCCTGTGTGAACTCCCAGTGTGGATGAGCTACGCGTGAGCTTTAACACAAACCCCAGGGGCAAATATCACCAACTTTTTCATATTCCCAATACAAAATATTGGGAAATACTACTTCAAAATTCTACTTTTTCAAAGTAGATTCAAAATACTACTTTTAGTCCAGACCGGGATGAATCCAACAAACTTTAAAATGAAGCTCAGATGCATCTGCTGGCTTTTATCTATCATTACAATGAGAGTGCAAGATTTACCTGGTTACGTCAGACCAGAAAAACTGACGATGACGGCTCTTTGGATGACCCTACTACAAGATTCAAATGGCAACGAAACCTGAAACCCCCCCAGCCACCGCTCTCCAGTTACACCAGTGTGTGTGGAAAGGCTTGCAGCCCTCCTGTCCAACCTTCAGTGGTCTCACAGCAGGACCTGCGATAGGGAAGGGCTTCAGGGGTCCTTTGCAACACAGCTGGTGTGCTCCAGACCCACTTCTTAGCCTTGCTCTTACCTGGTGAAGGATATGCTGGGGCGGCAGGGCTGGAGGGGGGTGTGTGTGGTAGCCTTTTTCTTGAGATGTAGGGAACACTTAAGGTAAGAAACACACACGTATTTGCTAAGGCGAGGCTTATAGGAATGTGATCAGGTGCCTAAATTGTCAACTCATTGGAGGAGAGGTCATTTTGTCAAGTCACGGAGCAAGGGCCTCGCACGGCGGTGACAGGGTTATGAGTGGCACTCTGGGGATTACTGTAATACCAAAAGTGAAATTAGAATATGGAAACATGAAGAAAGATATGGATGTGTATATATACATATATATATATCTCTATATATGTAAAAGAAAGTAAGAAATGCTGACCACCCCTACCAGTGCAGTACTGACATGGACACACTAAAGCTTTATGGAGCTCACTCTTGGCACCCCTGCTTCCCCACATTGCCAGGGATGTGGAGCAGTGGGGTTGGGATTTCAGACACAGACCGTGGTTTTGTGACCAGAGGGCACATGGGTTTCTGGAGGGCATCCGAATATCCGTGAATCTCCTCCCGCTCTGGGGTCCACGCAGAGCGCAGCACCTGTAGACCTGTAGATGGATGAACTTCAGCCGATACTGCAGAGGCTGAAAAAGGCCCCGTTTCTCCGATGGGCACCTTCCCCCACCCCGGGATTGCTCCACGCTGCTTGCCTCCCCCCGAGCTCTCTCTCTCTCCCCCCAGGGACCGATGCCGTGGCTCCTCCATGTCGCAGGAGCTCACGTGCGCACCAGGCGCGGAGAATCAGGATGAAATTACGCACCGTCACCTTCATGCATAAAACATGGCGTGGCGACGGAGGGACGGCAGGGCCTCGGCAGCCGCCCGCCGCGTCCTCCCGGCGTCCTGGGGCTTGGCCGGGGGTTGCCGCGGGTTTGCCCAGCGGGGAGTGGGCCCTCCCGGGTGGCCCCGGGGACAGGCAGCCCCTCGAGCCATGGACCTGTCCCCGTGCCTGCACTGGGTGCGGACGCGGCTCTGGCGACGCGTGGCCAGGCGACGGCGGTTCTGCAGTAAGTGTCGCGTCTGATCCCCCCTCCCCAGCCCCTAATCCCCTCCCCGATCCCCCTTTTCCACCCGTGTTCCCTCACCAGCTAGCACCCATCCCACCACGCGGATGGGGCCAGCACGGAGTGGAGATCCATGGCTCCCCAGAGCCCACGGGCATCCCCAGGTCCAGGGCTCTTTGCTTGGTCGCTGAGGGCACGGCAAGAGGGCAGGGGCACCGCCACGGCTGTCCGTCCATCTCCTACAGCCCCAAAATGGGGGAGTCCCTGCTGAGCAAAGCCCTGCGGCTGGTGGACCACCTTTGGGAGAGGCTGGTTTGAAAGGGTCCCTTCCTAAGATGGCTAGGAGCTTTTTCGCATTTCTAAGAGAGTTTTAAGTGAGGAGCATTTGTGCGTTGGAAGAGGAATGCAGAATAATAGCTACCCCACTTTTTTTGACCAGCTGCACAAAGCATAAAAAGTTTGATTGAGAAGAACGTAACCAGATCGGTGGCTTGTGAAATGTCACAGTGCAATGCCCTGAGCCTTCCTGCTTCTTCGGCTGGTAGGAGCCGTGCACGTCACTGAGCTAATGTATATATAGCCTTGCTGCAAGTTGCTGGGGTACGTTATTCACCATTTCACCGCGGTTTTACTGGAGGCAGTTTTCTTGCCTTCCATGACAGACCTTATATACGGCAGCAGGTGCTGCTGTACGGAGATCCAGCCACTTCTAGCTGATTTATTCAGGCTCGCTTTCAGCTGGCACCTTGGAGAGAAATGCTACCAATGGTTCTGCAGACACTCAGCAAGGGTAACGCATCTGTGACAAGCTGGGGAAACGGAGGGGATTTCTTTGGTTCAGGCAGCTGTAGCGTCTAATCACTCCTAAGGAGATGCAACGTAGTGGCTCAGGAGGATGGGCCGATTTGGCTGGCAAACTGAAGCATCCTCTCCCCTGTCAAGGGGGTGATATATTGTAAAAGGGATTTTGAAATGAAAATGCCATTCAGACTACACTGCAAAAGGATAAATACGATAAAATGAGCATGCTGCCTCTCAACACCTCTGCCCAGAGCTCGTGTCACTTCACTATCCTAGTTTATCCATAGAGATACCAAGGTCTGTTTGAATTTTTCTAACTCATAGCATTGTAGCATAGACACCCAGCTCTCACATTTACCTTCTTAAATATTGTTTTGTTATAAGTTCAACTCCAGTTTGCCTTTCAGATTCAAAATATTACTGGTAGATATCAGAAAGCCTGCTTTTCCTAGTTGTCGGTTGGCTGTGCTCAGTTGCTCACTGGTTTTTGATGCTTGCAGCTTTGTGAGTATTTTGGTTTGCCACAGCTTTATGGTCAATTTTCTAGTTGTTAATGAAGTAGAAAAAGAGCACTTCTGTTTAATATCTACTTAGGATTACATTTACCTTTTCCATTTGAAGATCCTTACTCTTTACAAATACACATTTGGCAGATAGTTTGGGAATGTGTATGGAAAATTCTTACCACAACATGCACTTTAGACGTTAATTATCCTACGAATACATATGTACCTTACTCGAGCTGTCCTCTGAGTTGATAAGAACTACTGCCAAATGCATGCAGCAGCACTTAGCTCAAGCTGTAAGAATGGGAAATTTGAGAACGGCAGATACCCTGAATAATTGAAGGAGGTTTCTTTGGTTGACAATGGTGCTATCTTTGCACATCTCTCCCACCCTGTCTTTTTATCTTGCCTCTGGCTTAGGGAAACATTGCAGCACTGAACAAAGAGAAAATGAGGGATAGAGATTTTTATTTTTTTTTTATAATGAGTCTGAAAAATACTAATCGGCTAGAAGAGTGTTTGTTGGCTTTGTTACTAGAAATAACTTCTGGCATCTTGAATTGGATTGCTTTAGCCTGCATTGGTGAAGGAGCACGGCTTTCTGTGACCTGGTGTGGCTGGTACTGAGACCAGTCGTGAGGGTCTGCTCCTTGCAAGTTTCTCACGTCCAGACTCGGCTTGTTCTCCCTAGCTGCCTTCTGCTGAGGTGCTGCAGCAAAACTGCTGCTATTACAGGAGATGTGCTACTCTTCTGTTTGGAAATGTGCAGTGTAGAATTAAAGGAAAAAAAAGTCTAGTAAGGAAACTACTGCTGGCTGGTTTCCGAAGTCCCTGTGAGTGCAGGCTGTCACTGTACCTCCTTGTTAAAGCAGTCATTCAAAGGAACAGCCAGGCGACTCCGCCGTCTTTCTGAGCCAGCCCCTGCGGCCCCATTTTCCAGCCGGGTCCCTGAAGGAAGCTCCCTGCAGGCACGTGTGTGCTCATGGCAAAAAACTGCTGCTTTGAACAAAGGCATGTTTTCAAATGGGGAGCAACCCTGTCCTCGCTGCCTCGCTGCTTGTGGCCATCCCTCCAGCCAAGGGAAAGCAACTGCGGCTCGCACCTGAGAAGCCCTCCAAGAGGCTTTTGACATTCACAAAATTGACTCTCCGTTCTCACCTCCCAGAGGGGGCTGGTTCCAATACTGTGGGAGACATCGGCCAGAGAGCATAAGTTCATGATACTGCTGTAAAAACCGATATTAGAACTAATGAAATCTGCTTTTCTGCTGGACAGTCCAGTGTCCACGCAGATGAAAAACGTTGCAAAGCTTTCCCGGAGCCGGGCATCCAGAGCATCCCCCTCTCCCTGGGCTCTCTGGGGTCTCATACAGGTTGACTTGCTTTTTCTTTCATTTCCCTTGGCCCAGCCACATGTGGTTCGTGAACCCTGTAGGAACTTGGGGTCTCCAAGACTGCTGCCTGGTTGCGAGGTTTGATTGAAGCTGGCAAGTGGGTTAAGAAATATTATTGATGAGAGTGTCATCACATGTACAGCGTTTCCTTAGGAAAGCAGGCTAAAAGGTCCTGCTCATGCCAGGGTTGGAAGCTGAGTTTGAATCATGCTTGTAATAACTGCGTGGAGCAAGTCTTAAAACTGTGTTGGGAAGAGTCTGAAAAGCAGCTGTTTGCTGCTACTCCCTAAAATGTACTTGGCTTCTGGCCACCAACACGTGTTAAAGCCCTGGGAACCTGTGGGGAGGAGGTTTCTCTGGGTTTTCCTGAAATTTAACAGAAGGGGTTTGCACAAAAACAATAAGACTTCACACGGAGAAAAAGGATTGTACGTCCCTGATGCAGGATGGCAAATCAGGAAATTTTGCTGGCTGTGTGGCTGAGGAGCATTTTGGATGGCTTTTGCTGGCTTGCCATGCCAGCCGGGTGTGCAGAGGTTGCGAGGTCCCCGGTCTTGGGTGGTCTCTGCAGCTATTCTGCTGGGTTGGACCCGTCCATACCACTTCACATATCACTGTAAGCATTTGGTGAAAGGGAAGAGGTGGGGAAGCTGCAGCAGAAACCTTAAGTGACTCGTTTAGAAGCATAATCCCAGCTGGGGCTGGGAGGCAAGGCATGGGGGGCCCCATCCACGTGTTCATCCTACGAGCCCCAGCCACCCACAGCACCGTGCTGGGTCTGGTTCTGGGTCAGAGTCCGGGTCCCGGTTCGGGTCCAGGTCTGGGTCCAGCCCTTGGCAGCACTGCTTGTCACCACCACAAACCCATCCTGGGGCATTGCCAGCTATCAGGGGTCCAGCCGCAGTGTTTGCCCAGCAAGAGTGGGCCTAAAAAGCTGTATCCTTCTGGTGCTAATGCAGCTTTCACGACCTCTAACCTTTAGGGCAAAGAATCGATGGCGAGCCTTGATCAAATCTCATTAGGTGTTCATTGTTAGGCACGTTTTCACCTCACCAGCAAGGCCTACTACAGTAATGTTGTGAACATTTTATTATTTCTGCTCCAAACTGGCTGTGCAATTTAGACAGTAAAATGTCTGCTGTGTATTTTGATTTGCTTCCAAGTGAAAAAAAAAAACCAAAACCCAAACCAAACCAATTGCCACCAAAACTAAGAGAAAAGCAAGAAGCTAGGAGCAAAAATGTCATCCAGAAAAGAAAAACGGCAAAAGCTCAATTTGTACATGAACTGCATAGCCTCACACAATATCAAAACTTACCATATTTCATGGTACATGTAATTTGTTCCTAGGAAAAAAAAGTATTTATACAAGTCACTGGTGTTAGGGAAAGCAGTACCGAAATACTCTTCATATTTGTAAATGGAAATAATCTTCTATAAGGTAATAGATAAGCCTGGCTTTAAACTACCCTTAAATGGCAATAAAAATAAGTGCACTGTTTGTCCTGCTCATTCTTGGTAATAATGTAATTTTAAATGGTGTTTTTGTTTTGGGAAGGGAGAAGGAGATTGCTTTCCTGCAGAGGAGTAGACTTTATGCAATATTGGATACAAGAGCTATATTTTGCCTCTTACCTCAGGGAAATGTTCTTTAGAAAACATACTGTAACATACCCGGTGGCATGACACCCCGTGCAATGCTGTGGTACTTGCGTGGGCAAAAAGCCTTTCCACTCGGAGGGTTCCATTCAGGAATGACAGAGATTGATGGATTTCAAAACTGTCCAGGGCACGGCTCTTTGTCTCCTCAGACCTTCAATGTGTGGAAAGCAGAATACGCAAGTATGACTAATGTTTCATTGCTGTGCAAAACCTCTTCCCACTGAGGCTTTGTTAGCGCTGTACCCGTGCGATGCTTAAACTCCAGCCTTCAGTGACTGGAAAATCATAATGGGTTTCTAGGTACGTTTTGTATACAGATTAAAATACTGAGAATTTCACGTCAATAAGTACTTGAAAACAACCTCAAGAACATTTGCGTGGTTTGTTTTGTTTTTTCTTAATGTGACCCCCCCAACCATTCATTTTTAGGTATGTTTCAGAGAAGCTGGAGCTGCTTTGTCATTACTCCTTACAACCAGGGAAGCTGACAGCTTAATTGTAAGGCTGCAGCAGATCCCTGGCAGGGCAGCTGGTGTTGGAAATGTAGTAGATAACGTTTGTATGACAGCCAATAATTCACAGGTGCCAATATTAAGAATTCCTAGGAAACGGGTGATAATTGCAATTGCCTGAGCAAGACAGACAAAAACTTTTGTAACTTTTAACCAGTAGCAATAGTTATTTTGTTCGTTGTGTTTTTACCCTTCCTTTGGAGGGCTACACTCTGCTTTATAGTTATAGAACTAGCATATAAACCCCCCTTCATTTCACCCTCCGGGATACCACAAAACTTCAGCAATTCTCAGCTGAATTATCAGCAAATCTGATAACTCTTACGCAGAGCGATAGCGGTCTCGCATTCAGCATCAGTTAAAAAGTATGGTGCTGAGGCAATAGCTCCTGTTGTGAGGGCACTACTGCTCCTCACTCTTATCCAATTCAAGCTTACAGATGTCCGGCGAAGCCTCCTCAAAGATGCCTTGACCTTAGAAGACAACTGCTGAATGAAAGGAAGGTGTTCAGCCACTAAACTTTTCCCACCACTTGTGGAACTTAAAACAAATTTCATTGGGTCATGAAACAATACTTGCCAAAAACTAGGGGCAGTGTAAGGGAATAACTCTGTCCAACAGCCAAATGTTTCCCCCTTCTTTTTTTGGGCATTAAAACTGTTATGTTCCTAAAGCAAGGACTTCACCGTTCTGCTGAACATTTGGAAAACCCACAAGCCCTACATCTTCAGAGCAGGCTACATTACCTAATGCCTTGCACTAAATAGATTTGGTGGCTGCTTACATAAAATCCAAAGGAATTAAATCCCCGAGTGGGACTAGGGCCAATCTCCTTTAAATCCCACTTAGACTGTACTTTGAGGACGTGCGTGAGCCTTGCGCTACGCAAGGGAGATGGGAACTGCCCCACAGCATCTTCTCCCAAGCGGAGGGCACACCGTGGCCTCCGGGTCTGAGCGTAACACCCTCAGCTCCTGCTCTGAAGACAAAGGGAATGGAGCAATCTAGACATTTTGTATTGCTATATCACTCTCTCCTGCTGAATTACCTCACTGACCATCCTCAGTTCCTCCCCTCTCCTCCCTGAGAACAGTACGGGCTTAAGCTAGACCCAAAACTTTTAGATGGATAAAATTAGTCAAGATAAATCCCACTCATAGTGATCTTCTAAAGAGGGTTTCAACTCTAACTTTTTTTTCAAAATAGGTAAGAATTTAGCAGTCAGCTGAAAAAAAAATAATGAGCTGGTCCAAAGCTGGTCATTTAAACAGAATGGTTACAGTGTCCGCAGCATAGGCACTAGCAAACCTGTGCCAAATATAATGACTGCTTTGCTTAAGCTTTTTAGCTCTGTTAATCCTTTTGATCTGAGTAAGGAGTGACATGTTGGAAAACTAAGCTGGAAAGCAAAGAGAAAGTGATGAAAAGGAACAACAGATTATGCCTGTGCAGAGTGGAGGGCACCAGGGCTAAAGAAATGCAAAAGACATGCAAGACACTTAAAAGCACTAGTACAGTCACCAGGCATGGAGCGATCACTGCCCTGAGCATCTGGTTTGGGAAGTCCAGATAAAAGCTTGTAACTTTTATTTTAAAAGATGAGAAAGAACCACACTTGGGTCTTATCTGATGGAGATTTAAACCCAAGCAGGGTAAGTATGTCATTGGGGTAGATGCTATGGCACGGCGTTTATGATGAAATGGTTTTTAATCCCTTGTGGAGTATGATCCTGTGCCAGAGGCAGCCGTTGCATTTCCCAAAGCTTCTGAGCGCTGGTGGCACCAAAGCCACCAGATCCTGAAGTTCTCTTTGCAAGTCACCTTCAAAAGCCGGCGTGGGCTGTAGTCGCCCACGGCTGAGCTCTAGTAGCTCTGCAAGTGCTGGCTGCTTCTCTTGAGGAGAAACCGAATAACAGAAATATTTGTAAAGCATCTGTATTAAATAATGGAAAGCAGCTACTTCCTAAGTGATGGACAGCTATAGGGAATATCAGTATGCATCAGGCAAATTCTGGGAGGAATACAGACCTCCACTGAAATATTACCATTGCACTATTAAAGTTGAAAAATGCTTTTTTTTTAACTTAGAGTTGCCAATTTTTTTCAAGTGAGCTCTTCACTTTTATTTTACTTATCAGTTATTGTCCAACATACACACCAAAAGGTGCTTTCATGTTTGTGATGAGCAAAACTCTCCACTTTCAGAAATGTTACACCACTTGCTCTGATGCAGAAGTCAAATTGTTGGGGTAAATTCTCTGGATGCAAACTAGCATATTCGAAAACAACAAAGAAATTAAGCTCAAATTTCCCATTTTGTTTTTAGGATCCAGATTTTAGACCACTAAGACAAAACTGAAAAAAGATTAACATATTCCAAGCATTAAGGAAACAGTGTGCAGTAAAATAACAGCAATAAGCTTGTCACCAAGTTTGCAAAACTGCTTAGCAGGAGTACCCATTATATACTTTTGCCTAAGATGAACAGCCTTATAATGCTTTCACACAACCACGCTTCAGTGAAACTAGGCCCTTTCATTTAATATAAAATCTGAGATAAAACTTGAACCCTTAGATTAAAATAACATCTGTTGCATTCACCAAATCTTGGCACAGTAGTGAATAGACCCACAGTTATGAAGGAGAGCTCTGCAACACAGAAGTGTCTCCGTTTCCCACTCCTGATCATCCACAGAGCGCGAGGAGATTGGCATCTCCCAGTAGGAGAAAACACAGCCAGGGACCTGAGACCCCGGCCAGGTCAGAGGCATCGTCTGATGGAAAATATGGAAGGTAAAGTAGCTCCCACAACCAGCTTTACCCTACTTATCCTTTCTATTTAAAACCTGTGCTGAAGGGAGTTCAGGTTCTGAGAGGGTTTAGTTTTGGGGAAGGGGTGGGCTGATGCATAATTGAATCGTTTCTTGTTTGGAGCAGCAACACAAAGCCAGGCTCCCGCACTGAGTTCCTAAAGTCTAACCCAAAAACGTCAAATCACCTTGAAGTGGAAAAAAAACTTCTAAGAAGAAGGTAGACAGAGCAATTCAGTTTGCCTGTAATTGCTTGTATTCCCTTTGCTTTCCTAGTGCAAGATAAACCCAGTATGGTTTAAAACTTAAGGAATTAATATTTTACCTACACATGCGTATGGGGTTTTTTAATACACCCAGATGCTCTTTAGAAACACCGAAGTATTTCTGCAAGTTTTTCAGCAGGAATTGAGAAACTGCAACATCTTCTTAATGCTGAGATGAGCGCTGGCTGATGATATCTCTGTAATGAAAATTGGCATTATATTAGAAACCCACTCCTTTTTAAGCAGATGAGCTAAGCCCACAGCTCGTGAGTGAACTAATTATTGCTCATTAGCACTCTGCTTGCGGATAAGCTTGGTTAAGCCATTTCCAATTGCCCTGTGTACAATTTCATGAACGTTTCTGCCTGCTAACGGGGACTAACTTGAGAGCTTGACTCAGGCACATACTTTCATGGTGCTTCCTATGCACCTGTAATGGGAAAAAAAAGAAATTATTGCAATCCCAAGATGCTGAATAATGAGAGGTGTGCTGCCATGGCCCTAACCGGAGGGACCTAAAGGGGGATTGCACAAAAATGCCGTTTCTGTGAAATATACAGGTGGGATGCAGAGCTAATCAGTCCAGCCCAGCAAGCCTGGGCTCCCTCTGACATGCAGCTGAAAAAGCTGTAAGCTGTCGGGGGTAGAGCATAAGAAGAAAAGCTTCACAGGTACTTGGACCCCCTGCACAGTGATTGACAGCCACAGGGAAAGGCAGCAGATGTGCAGGGAGGAGTCCCCACAAGAGATGCTTGGTTCCCAGTCCGGAGCGGTCCAACTTGAGCCTGCCGTGCTGGCCTTCCCTCCTGGCTGATGGGCCAGCTGGTGGAGGGGAGGATGGACTTCTCCAGCAGGTGCCACTCCTCGCTCCAGAGTGAAATGCTGTCTGCTTAGGTCATTTGCTAGGAAATGGTTTTAGGTGCATACAAAGTGATTCTCTCCCCTTTTTCACTATGTATTTTTGCAGGCTGTGGGGCAGGGGAGAGAACGTCAGGAACATCTGTACTGACACCTCCTCAAGCAGCTCATAGCTTGGGCAGATGTTCCTTGGTTACACTCTGTGAATAATTTTCATAGTTTACGTTACAGTCACAAGGGTAAGAGATTTTCAATACTTATATAAATAAGCTGAGATTGCAGAGAACAAGTTGGTAAATTTTGAGGCAAATGAATGCATATAATACTGAGTCCCGGCCAGCCTGAACAAGTCCCAACCATGATATCTGAAGAAACACTTGTAACTTGTTTAGTGAAATTTTCTGCAGTTGCAGGGTCTGATGGCACAGGTTGGGTGTGACAGTACAGCTGAGCTGATCAAAACCAGCCACCACTGGAAGTTGTGAAGAGAAACCGCGTTAGCAGGTTTAGACCCTCAAAAGATGTCAAAGTACCAAAGTCCTTTTGCAAATACCAGCAGAAGATACCTAAATACTTTTGATGAGCACGAGTTTGCACGCTTCCCCTTCTTGCAGCACTTAGTAATCAAGGCAGGTCCCACCAAGCACGAGTAAACCATGGATTTAAAGGTCGTATCGGGGATGCCGGGAAGGAGAAAGGCTGCCTTCCCTCTCAAACCGGGGGCTGGGTTGTGTCCTGCTTACCCTGCTGAGCCCTCAGCTGCCTTTGCAGAAGTCCATGTGTGAAATCCACGTCAACCCCACAGCCCTGGCTCAGGACAGGGGCCCAGGGAAACCAAGGAGCTTTCAAAAAGCCATAAGTTCATCAAGAAGAGGTTTCCTTCAGGGCAGGAGACAGCGTGATCCTCCTCCCATGGAGCGAGGGGCTCCTTCACAGCCACTGCCTGCCTCCTCTGCCGTCAATATTTCACATGATTACTCTGGAAGCACAATGAAATGGTTATGTCTAAGATCACGAGCCATGTTCAAGCGTTATCCTGCCAAAGGAAGAGCAGTAAAACCACCTTTCTTTGCAGCAGGTCTGCACGGCTTCTGAAAGTGGGTCTGAGCTGCAGCGGGAGCTTGCCCGAGCCAAGCCCAGAGGACCAAGCACCAACAAATAGTCCTTCCCATTTCTCATTTTGGTATTTCATAACTATACGTCTTCAGTGCAGCTATGACCTGCCTCCTAAACTCCAGCTGAGCAGCAGAAATTTCAGCCCATGTCACTAACATTTTTTACTTTGATTGGCAAAGTAAGGGCGGCTTAAGTTTAAGTAAGCACTGGTAACGTACATGCCCTTGGTTTGGTTTGCAAAGGCTGTATCAAATCCAGCTAAAACAGGAAACTGACTTGATGACCTCAAAAAAATCTCCTATTGTGATTTTATCTACCCTTTCTAATAGTCCTTATCGCCGTGTTTGTTATGCCTCAGCCTTCGTTGTCTAAGGAGAACACAGTCACCTATTATTTGTCAATCAGATCAGTTATCTGAGACCAGTCATTACTACTGACCTTAATGTTGTCACTATTTAAAAGATACATTTTTTAAAAAATGCTTTGGTCTTTGGGGCATCTTTAACCTGTTGCAGTCAATTTGATACATTAAAATGACAGGAAAACTTCAAGCTTTAAATAATTTGGGTGCTATTGTCATGCTGCCATTTGTATTCAATTGTCCATTCAAGTACCGATCAACAGAGTCTCTGAAAAGGCCAGAGGGAGGTCTGGTAGACTAAAATCAATCATTTCCACGGTGCTACCCTGCTGAATTAATCAATTAGAAGTGTTTTCAAGGATCTTTTATGCCACTTCCAACACTTGTGTATTGCTAGACTATATATTCAAAGAGTCATGCTGCATGAATTAGCTTTTGTGGAGGATGTGCCTTTCTTTTATTCTTACAAAAAGACTATTTAGTTGGTTGCAGGAAATCAGTCTTGTCCAGTGAGTGTTCCCCTGAGCAAATGGTCAAAGATGTGTCCATATGAAGGCACTAGGCAAAGAAAATCCACACCAACAGAAACGCAGGTTATATTTTAACACACAAAGAAGATTTGAAAAACAAAAGAAAGTGAGGAATGTGAGAACACTTGAAGCTGATTCTTTGGCTAATTGTGTTGCAACTCTAAGAAAAGGGACTGTTGTGATCTCTCTCTGCATCTTTATGTGACAGGGTGTCCTGCACCATACATCAAAAGCTACACAGTTCTTCTCTCTCATCTGCATGTTGAATTAAGCCCTGTAAAAGTATTAGTAAAGCATTATCTCTTCTGGAACTATGACTGGAGGTCATAATCTTATTTTTTTGGCACAGAGAAATATGTGCATTAGTTTTGTACTATGACACAATTATTTTGGTATTGCTTTAATTAGCAACCATAATTGCTAATCAAAAGGAAAAGAAGGTACTTTGTGTCTCAGATATTTTCATTAAATGTAATTTACTTTAAAAAAAAAAACAAAACAAACGGTAGCAACAACAGATTTCGTGTATCTTCTAAGCTCAAGTTTTCCTCCAGCATGGGCTCGGTGTGTACGTATGACAGTAACGTGAGGGAGGTGGACGTGCTGGCTGCAGGATGCTCTTGGGAGGATGCAGTACCCCTCCACAGGAGAGGAATGGGCAATCTGCACTTCTGCACAGCCCCAAAGACCCCCTCTCCTGAAATTGCTCTCTACTCTAAAATAGCCCACCCTGCAGCGCACTCACTCGTGGAAGGCTTTCGCTCTGATTTTCCTTCTTTTGCGGGTTTTTCTTTCGCTGTTGTGGAAAAGCAGAAGCTTAAAACCCTCTTGCTGCGGTGGCAGATGGCATTTGGGGGGCATTTCTTCCTTGAAGGCAAAAATGTGTGTCCATTTTATGATTTCATTTGTATGGTAACCTTACAATGTGGCTGGAGCAGAGATGCTGAGTTGATTAAGCCAGCCTCCTCTAATCAAGTTCTCTATAGAAAGAAAGTGCCAAAAATAAGGGGCTTTTTTTTTCCTCATGAGGACTGTTCAGTCACATAGAAACAAAGTATGTCTGAACAGAACTATTTAGGTTGGTATTGCAGAAATCCAATTGGAGGCAGGATAAGGCTCAATAAATGCAAATAAATTGTGTGCCTGGTAAATCTATATATGCTGCTAAATCCACTTGGATTACTAACAAAATATAGGGCAAGTCCACTGGTCACAGCTCTTTGGTGGCACATTTTTGATACAGCAAACACTTAATCAGGGGTTTGAGTGGTCCTTGCCCCCTGCCCTGTGAGATAAACCTGCCTCATTTTCCTTCCACACCCCGTGGGTCCCACCAGAGACTGTAACTGCTTATTTTCCCCAGGAAAGGGTGCAGAGCAAATATCTGCAGCCCATCCTGCCCACTCTGCAGCCATGCAACCCCCCTACACAGGGACCATGTCTCCTCTCCCAGGTTCTGGGAGTGAGGACCACTGATGGACTTGCAATCAGCTCATCAAAGATGCAGCACAAAGTCCTAAAATCTCCCAAGGGAAAGTTTTCCACTAGATCATCTGAAGAGAATAAGGTACTCTGGAGGCTGTGGCTTTCAGCATGATACATCTGATGTTCAGCTGTCCCCAAATTATGCAGAACTAGGTACAATTTGTCAGGCATTTATGTCCTTGAAAGTGAAAAAAACCCAAACCAAACAAACTACCCGGTAAAGCGGAGGAAGAGAGGTGTAATTCTCCCATCCTTGGTTTAGGTGAGACCATAAAAGGACTAAGGACTAAACCATCCTGCTCTGTCTGCCGAAAGTTAAGTTTGCTGTGACCTCCTTACTAACAATCACCACACTCATCCCCTTTGAGGGACCCTGCTCATCGAGCCCACCAAGAGGAGAACCAGATCTTCGCTCAGACGAAGTCAGGCCCTGCTATCCTGTCTGCAGTCTGTTATTGCCAAGGTCTCTGCACTCCATTGGGTGTACCGCCTGTGCAGCCACACAAAATAAGATTTACATAGACTCTTCTATCAGCCATAGCTCTCTAAGAGAGATCACAAAAGTGTGGCTCCTACAGAGAGCACTTTCATTACAGGCTCACCCCGTGTTGGGCTCAAAACACATGCCCACCTCCTCACAGATGGCTTGTCCCCCCGCCCGCTAATTCATAGGGATGAGTTTGTCTCTGTGATGCTCTTCCCGAGCTGTTATGCCTGGTCTAGAGGAACAAGTTTGGGGAAAACAAGCAGGCAAGCCACCAGCAGCCTTACCAACAACGAGTCTCCAAGCTGCTCTGCCCAGGCAGACCGACTCCAGCTCCCTCCACCCAAGTTTCCTGACTCTGTAGAGAAAAAAGTCCTGTCATATTCCCAATGCCTTCGTAATTTCTTGCTACAAGAAAGGCAGCTGGACATCATCACAAAAGGGTTTCCTTATAGTATTTATTCAACGTTTCTGTAATACACATCATAATGCAATTGCTTTTTGCTCCTGAGCATTGTGTGGCTTAATTTAGATGGAAAAATTAGCACAATTATCAACTGAAGCTGAAAAAGCCATGCTGAGATGCTGCAGCTCATAATATTAAAATGCAAGATAAGATAAATGAATACATTTTTATTCAGATAATGGGGCAGCCTGTAAGGAAGGCATTTCTCATCGCGTGTGAGATGTTTTTCCGAGAGCTGTGATTTTTATAACAGCTCCCCGCTGGAGCAGAAGCAGAGCTACTGCTGGTAGCTGCAGTGCTGGTGCACTGTGCTGGCCCATACTGGTGCAGGGCAGCTGGGCAGCTACCCACCACCCAGGGACTGCTCATGTCCGAGCAACGTCCATTTTCAGATGCCAGAAAAGGAGAAAAAACACGAGGGAAGCAGAACAGATTGGTTGGAGCAGTGAACAGTACTGGGAACTGGGGAAGGGTCACTGTTCTCCTGTTAGCACTGGCCTGATCCTGCATAGGGAAGAGCGTTCTGCAAAGGTGGAAAGTGCACCAGGGTATGCAGCTGGAGGGTTATTCGCACTAATGCTCCTCCACATTTGTTCAATTTGTACCTCCTTATTACTGTGGTCAAGCTTTGGCATGACCTGGAGGAAGCTGACTTTGGTCTCATGACCTTCAGTTCCTGATTTCATGCTAATTAGCCACAATAGTTTCACGCAAGATTTAAATGGTCTAAACACCCCCCTTCTCTGTCTTTTTCTGTTATTAACTTGCCACTGTAGTTCCTTTGTTAAATATCCAGAGATTCTGTAAATAGAGATGTTGATAGAAATTAATTCTTTAGCTTGTTTGAGTGATGCTAAGGACCTGTGACATTCATTAACAGCCAGCTACATTTCCCTTTACAGACAGGGCTGCCGGTACCATCCAGCATTGTCCGCAGGCACCTATAGCTGTCATCTAGAAGCACTGAAAGTATTTTGAACATGTTGCTAATTAAAGCCCAGAGCTACAAGAGGATTTAGGCGTGGCCAGCATCCCTGACAATCGTAAATGTTGAATAATAAAGTGACACAGCTGCTTTGCGCTGTGCCAAACCACACACTGCTGCATATGTTAGGAGTACGAGCACACCCAGGAGACCCAGCTGCTCGGGGGAATTTTTTTGCAGGTTAGGTTTTCCTGCCTGAGCTCCATTAAAAGGCTCATGGTGGGAGTAAATGAGTGCTGGTGTCAACAGCAGGGTGGATGGGACCACCACAAGACCCGCATAAAGGGCTTTATCCTGTGAAGGAGCCTCCTCCTGCTGCCTGGGGACACCAGGCTGCTGAGCTGAAAATAGCCTTAGAGGTGCTCAGATATTCAGTAGCCTCTCTAGGGGTCAGTAGTGAAACTACGGGTATGCCTGCTTACTTGTGAAAATTTTGATGCCTATGACCTTTGAGGAGAATTGGCTAGTTTGGGTCTCAATGCCACTGGTGGACTGAGGTGGCCAGGTTCTACCAAAGTTGCACTGTGGGTGCAAGCACGTTTTGCTCTTCTTTGTTTGGGTTTTTTCATTTTCTTAGCCTGTCCATTGTGCATAAGCACACAGGACCACACAACAGAGTAGGTGGAATTCTTGTTTCATAACACTTTCTGAGATCTTTGTGATAGGTTTCCTCTGCGCTTCACTCACTGCCTTTTAATGTGTCTAAATTTATGCTTGTAACAACTCTTGTAATTCTGAAAAATATTGCTCTTTCCCTTCGTTCTCTCTGCAATTATTATTGCACCAATAGTCATGAGGGATTCAGGATTGGTAAAATTCTTTGGAGCCTCTTTCTCTTTGGAGAATGGTATTAAGACAGTATAACTGTAACCTGTGTATTTTCTAGTGACCTAGTACAAGTAGATTAGTTATTGCTAAAAGACATTTTTAAGGTGTCAAGAATAAGACCAAAGATTTGTTTTGGATTGGAAGGCATCCTGCTGGAATATCATTTATACGTGAGTGGTTTTACTTGCTAACTGCTGACATTTAATATTTAGCAATAGGAATACTTAGGGAGGAGAACCTGGAAAAGCTATGAAGCTGCAGTACATTACTAGAGTCTGTGGGAGGACCGGATGCCAGATACAAACCACTAACTTTGTCATTATGTCTAATTATATAAACTGTATAATGGAGGGGTCAGTAATATAACCAAGTTGTTCTGAATTTCAGCATCTTCTAAGTCTGTTCTCTCACTGCAAAGTAGTTGCTCTGTCTGAAATGAGACTCCTCACAGGAGATACGGACACACACTCACTCACTGGTTTCCACGTTAAAACTGCTCAGGATTTTTTTCACCTTTGACCATTGACCCGTTTAAGACAACGAGAACATTTGTGCACCAGACTGCCCTTCTTCAAGTTTTATTCATTGCCTGAGAGGACCGCTAGAAGCAGTGGCAAAAATAGTGGAGAGAAAACCCCTTTACAGCAGTGTTTGCCTCATTTTAACAACAGCAACATTAAAAAGGGAGAGCGGGTCATGATTTCAGACATTTGTATACCCTTTGGGCCAGGTGCCCATCCCTTTACTTCATTCAGATGAGCAGGCAGTAGGGCTGACTCTGTCTTCCTAGTCCTCTGCCATATACCCTTTCACTTCTTGGCACAGAGACTGTGTTTGTTTTGCATGTCTATGCTAGTCAACAGGTTCAAAAATCTCTGACGTTAGTGAGACAGAGTAATAAATTAATAGTTGCAGTGAGACAAGACCGAAGGGGACCTTCTCTTGTTCAACCTACAGATATAACTGAAAATGCAAAGACGTGCTTTTGGGCACAGAAGCTCTTCTTCAGGTTGGAAGCAGCAGAGTTTAACACCAAGTCCCATGTACTGGGAGTGAAGTAATAGCTTCAGAAAACTGCAGGGTTTATCCTAACCATGCTAATAATTTAGATATCTCTCAAGCGAAGAGGGTGGCTTGTAACTGTGGAGTAATGGGGAATGCTAGACAGAAAAGGGGTGATGAAGTCATTAGCCCCTGTCATACAGACAGCAAGAGAGAGCTAGCTATCACATTAAGGTATTAGTTGGGATAAGACATCGGAGAATTATTATGTGCCATGAAATCAATTTCTCTGTTGCATTTATTGTTTTCTAATATTAGTAGTTATGAATTTCAGTTCTCAGTCTAGTCTTTAGAAATATTTTATGGGCCTACCTTAGTTTTTTAGGTTTAGGGTATGTCACGACATGCAGCAAGAAAGTCCCTGCATGATGAAAGCAGAAGCTAAACGCAGAGAGTGATGATATTGCAGTGTTGGAAAGAATAACACACCACCTTCCTTCTGTGCCCTGGGCAGACACAAGGCCTTTGGGACACTTCTCTATTTTAGGTGATGTTGTGGGTACTCACGAGGAACTGATAGTGCTACTTAACACCCAGCAACCTGGTTTCAAGAACAAGCCAGCCCACAAAGCAAGAACAGTTCCTACTATGGCTGCATCTTAAACCTCAGTCTCAAATGTCTTCTACCCCAAAACTGTCAGAAGTGGATCACTAAAACCAAGTGGTCCTCTCCAAAATGTAAGAGGCCACTGCACATCACTGTCTGAGAGCGTAGAGCAGTGAAAGGTGTGTGCTAAGTTAATGAGATTGACCAGGAATGAAGAATAAAGAATTTGTATAAAAGCAAGGGAGGAAAGCCTGCTAGACTACTTAGATCCCAAAGAAATCATCACTGGCTGCAACAGTTTTGAAGAGCAGTTTTTCTACTTGGCTGTAACTGGGTTTCTGTAAACACGGAAAATGTTGTTTGATGGGTTCAGGGAGGAAAATGGTGGTAAGGGAAGGAGTGCCTGCACATGCCTTCTCCAAGTATTGAATTCTACTCTATGTATCTTTAAGCAATGGGAAGATTTCCTTTTTTTCCTCCCTTTTTTTTCCCTTTTCTTTTTCTTTAACAAGAGTGTTGCCAAGGGGTGTGCTATGGCAGCAGCATCCTGCAGTACGTTATTTGCTTCCTTCCTAATCAAAATATTATGGAGTTGTTATTGCATATCCCTGCTGTAATTTTGGAAATTTAATCCCCAGCATTTGGGGGATCACACTCCTCCCTGCCATGCAAATTTCCTAAGCAAATTCTCTGCCAAGTTTTCAAGTGTTCCAATTTCAAGTTATTTTGATCTTATCTCCATTGTGTTTCCTTAACGTATCTTGTCTTTAAAGATTCTATATCACAGTCAAAAATTACATACAATTACACTCAGGCTCTGCGAACACAGTCCATGCAGTCCGGAGCTCCCACGTTTAATGAAGATGGAGCAAAAAGTTACCTGGGCTGCTCCAGTAACTCAGTTTGAGAAGAGGCGCAGGCTTTCTAGCTTCCGTTTGAACTGCTGGAATTCGGCTCACCTAGCTTCAACAGATCATGTGTTATACATCTAGATGGCCCCTCTAACTTCAGCTAGTTTGGAGTATAAATCTTACTAAAGATTGGTAGACTTTTCTAGTCCAAAAGCTGCAAAGTTCTGCCAATAGAGCCATGCTAGCACAGGTATAAAGATGAAGAAGTTCTGAGTTGTGACTAGTATCCTTGGCACAGGTCGCCCAGAGAGGTGGTAGATGCCCCATCCCTGGAAACATTCGAGGTCAGGTTGGACGGGGCTCTGAGCAACCTGATCTACTTGAAGATGTCCCTGCTTATTGCAGGGGGATCGGACTAGATGACCTTTAAAGGTCCCTTCCAACCTAAGCTATTCTATGATTCTATGAATAACAGACATAGGAAATAAATGTCCCTTCCTGATTCCTAAAAGCCTTCTGCAGAGGTAGGGTCTCCTGAGGGAATTCCCCCGGCAGCCGCTTTTCGGCAGTTGTTGAAATGCCTGCCAGGCGTAGCAAGGGCACCGATGGTTTGAGCTCCCTTCACACCAACTTGCAGGTCAGTTGTCAGCTGCAGTGCTAAAGACGGCTCCCGTTGGTGCCTCCCAGTCGCACGGCGTGGAAACGCCAGCAGCAGCTCTGGCACGGCTGCGCTGCCTTTGCTCCTCACACACTGATTAGTCCAGAGCCAGAGAACAGCACGGGACATCTCGAGTCTTTATGCTGATCCAGGAGCTGTTCTTCCTTAATGGGAAAGAACTTTGTGTACTTTTGGATCATTTCATATTTGATTATTTATTTTTTATAGAACATCTTTCTTGAACTGCCTCTGTTCTGATCTCTTTCGTGGACATCCAGGCTCTCCCAGCCTGGTAGTCCTGCAGCAGCACGGAGCGTTGCGTGGCACTGGGAGGCATATTCGTCCCGGTGAGACTCAGGCGATGTAACCCAGGGATTCATTTGCACTGACACACTCCGAGACTTATTTTCACAGCCTGTGTTAAATTCAGGGATTGGCATACTTGATAGGAAGCATACCTTCTAGTATGGCTGTTTGGAAACATCCATAGCATCTCTTGGGTCAGTGAAACATGTCACGCACCAAAATGATGTATTATGCACGAGGTGCACTTGTGTAGAATTGTTGAGGTAGATGGAGGCAGAGACTATAACCAAGAAACCTACGGAATGTGAGGTACTAAGGTCCCACGTAAAATCAGAGGGCTTAATTTATCTGCCTCAGAAGCATTTGAACTTGCTGCTCCAGAGTGCTGACACTTGGCCATGGCAAGGTGAGCACTGCATGCTCAGCCAGTCACTGAACGAGAGGCTAAAGAAAATATTCATACACAGTAGGACATCAGTAGCTCCACCATACCACATGCTAGTGAGGAATAACTATTCACATCTCCCACAAAAACCGGGTGGGCATCACACCCTCGTGAAGCAAGCAGCAGCAGAAACATCCACAAAGTCATTCCGAGTCCTGCCTCTTATTGCCACCCAGGAATGGCTTTTAAAAAGTTTTAACAAATGTTTTTTATCAGCCACAATCTTGATAATGCACAGAAAGGCTCTGTGTCAAAACCTCCCTGTGATACTGAGGAGGCAAGCAAAACATTCATTTAGGAGAGTTTTTCTCCCCTGGGTGCTGCTGGGGTTGCTGGACCATGCTTTGCAATCTTGGGTGAGCGTTCCCTTGTTTACACCCTGTCCTCCCTGGGATTTCAAACCTTGTGCAAAGCAGTGTTCTCCTGCTGGGACAGTCATACAAATGAGCAACTCACTGCTATTTTATGGCTTTCCTTGATTTACTCAGTGAGACATTTCTAAGCAGCAATTAATGAAAGCAATACCACATAGCATCATCTCTTTGCGCTGTTAGTTGGAGTGCTCTAGCACTTGCAGCTGGGCACTGCACATTCCCAAATGTGGGCTGACTTAGATATGAACCTCTCTGTCCTCTGTTTTCATTATTACTGGTTTTAATAAGCCTTTACTTACGTAAAGTATTTCCTTTGCTTATGAAAACTACCAGTGACAGTTGATGTATGATGCTATTTAGAAAACTACCAGCAACAGATGATGCTAGTCAGCTGAATCAACCCATTCATTCCCCACCACAAGCAACACAGATTTTACCCCTCTTTGTCGTGTACAAAAAGCGTTTTTCCCACCAAGACCAACTCAAAACCGCTTCACCCGGACACGGCTGCTCTCCACCTCGCCCCGTACCTCCCAGCAACTTGTACCCCTGTCACACCTCATGTGCAGCGCGGTATCGGATGCTCGCTAGCACAAGCAGCCAGCGACGAGCAGAGCCTGAACCAGTGCCAAGCACGAGGGCTGCGGCAACGCTTAAGCATCCAAAACCTCCCCTCCTGGCAACAACAAGTATCAGGTGTGGTTCGGTTTTCTCCTGCAAACGCAGCTGTGAGGTCAGGGCAGGACAGCGCGGGAGGAATCCCTGGCAGGGCAGGGAGAGGCACTGGGGACAGGGAGAGCTGCTTGTGGGATGCCAGGCCAGCACCGGGCTGGGGGACCGGGAGCAGCTCTGCCTTGGTTTCGGCAAGGGGTCCGCTCACCCACGGCAGTCATCTCGCTGCCCACCCGGTTGGGGTCCCAGAACCAGCCACTCCGCAGCGAGCCCGGTCGGTCAACCCATCGCATCCCCCCCTCGGCGCAAGCCCGGGTGTTTCAGCTCTGCAGCCCGTGACTATTGTAAAGTCGAGGGTATGATACGAAACCGCAGCACTCATTTCACTTCAGAAAGGGGATGTTGGACTCAAAACCATAACTCTTTTTGACACGTGAATATTTTTGTTTCCTGAAACAATCTTTGCTCTTGTGTCATTCCTTTGGCAAGTGACTGTCAAGAAGGAATCCAGGGAAGAGGCTTGAGATTATTGTTAATAAAGGCTTCCTAAATATCCTGCTCAAGAAAAGTAAGGAAAAAATCCCTAATCAAGATATTTCCTTTAAAATGTACATGAATTCCACATATTTGCTAAAAGGTAAATGTTGCATCAATGTTTGGTCTTAAACCGTAGCAGGACAGAGCAGGGTTGGACTTTAGGCAACCTTTTTTAAGGGTGGACACCACAGAGCAGTGGGACAGGCTGCTGGGAAAGGCTCAGATCCCCCATCATGTGAAGTCTCGGGGAATTATTTAGCCAATATCTGTCTAGAGTGGACTTGCCTTGGGGTAGGAGAATTAACTTCTGTGGGTTTGTTCCAGCCCTATTTTAATTTTCTACACTTCTAGATTTTTCTCTCTGTACCTCTGTCCTTAATTGATGTCCCCGGTCAGCGTTGGGTGGCAGCTACTAGCAGCTCCCGGCCGGGTGCTGAGGGGGAAGGTGGGTGCCCTGTGGGGTACGGGGGGACACCGAGGTCTCAGGCACTCGCCTCCTCCCCAAGCCAGAGGGATGGCGATGGATGCAGAAACAGCATCTCCCGCCGGGGAGACGCGTCTGCTCCACGTCATGTATCGCAGGCCAGGAGCCCATCACAGCCAGCACCGAGCCGTGTCTTCACCACCCGGCTGGGCTGCTTTTATAATCAGGCATTTGTTGTGCTAAAAAATGAACACAGTTACCAAAACATTGTCCTTTTAAGTTATCCCATGAATAAGATGGTCAGCCTTTAGTGGCACTTTATTTTCCTTGGCTGTCAAAAATCCTCTGACAAGGAAAAGAGCTGAGGGTTTATTTTGTGACAAGAAGGCACAAGGTATAGAACACACCCTGGGATTTGCATAAGGCAACTGGGCACATGCTGCAGTAATTTGTAATTATTTTGTTGTGTCATTTTCAACATTTTTTTCCTGCTCTTTAAAGACCGTCTTACTGTCAGGAGGAGTAAAGGGTTTTCCATGAGGCAGAGGGCTCACTGTCGGGCAATGACCTCCTGGCAATTGCACTACCATGCTCAGGTTCTGCCTTGAAAGGACATTTTGCCAAGTAGCTTCAGCAAGAAATCATTCTCCTCTATTCACTGCAATGGATTTGTCTGATGACTGCGGGTAAACATTTTGTTCATCTGTGCCTGAGTTTTCTCAACTCTCAAATGTTCACGAGAGTTATGTGGCTGCTGAGCATTTGCTGGCAAAGTGGGCCCTAGCAACTCCACACATGACCACAATTTTCAGATCAAGTGGAAATCATAACTTATGGCCGTTTCTGCCTCTACCAGAAGTTGCTTAACTTCACTGAGATGGATTTGCAAGGTACAAAATGTCCTGTCAGAAAGTTACTGGGGATTTTCTCCAGGAAAAAAATTTCAGCTCCAGGTTAACTTTAACTTTCATTTAGGGTTTCAGCATCTCTTTCTGTCAGGAAGTGGCTCTCTGAGGTCTCCTAGCTGAGTCTTAGCTGGGCCAGGGGCTTTATATTTAGCTGATGCTATGTGATGAGTTCTCCAAATTCATTCCTTCCTTGTCCCTTTTCTCTCCCTCTTTTCCTTCAGGGGAAAAATCTGGCACAGATGTACCCATGGTTTAGCCGGGGTACCCCCCGTGTCTTTCCCCCTCTGCTTCTTTTAAATCGTCTTCTTGACAGCCATGTTTCCAGCCCATAACCAGATAAGTGATTGCATAGCCAGTACAAGCTGGTGTTTGGCTAACGTAAGAAGCTCTGCTCATGCTTCTCCTCTGCCGAGGCTCTCCCCTTGCCCACGAGCCTGCCAGTGGTTGTGGATGCTGCAGTCGAGGGTGTGATGCTGCGGCTTTCCACAAGCTGCTCTGGAAGCAGCTGAGGCGGATGGAGCCATCATCCTTCCCCAACCCTCGGCAGCCTCGCCTGCTCCTCACCGCCGTGGGTCGTGAGGCTTCATACGGCGGCTGTCTCAGCTGTCACCACTGCCGGACTGTCCTGAGGAATGTCACGGGGTTGACATTCCTCAAACCTCTTTGAAAGCCTCCAGCCAAGGGGTTTATCTGCTGGCTGCATTCTGCACAGCGTCTGCAAGCTCCGCGATGGGCTCGGGGAAAAAGCTGTGGGTAGGAGACCAGGACTGCTTCCTTGCCCTCAGAAAACCCCAGGACGCTAGCCCAAAACCAAAATGCTGACAACTGTGTGCATGGTGCGTTACTCTTGGTGGGACTAGTGTTGGCTTGAGCCTCAGTTTCGGTCTGTAGTGCTTTGCATCTGATGGTTCCTTGGCCTGTCCACAGCTTGGGAGCAGAGGAGAGCCCCTAACCCCAGCAGCCAGCGTTGATTTTTGGTGCATCTGGCCATTAAAAGCAGGTCTTTCTGTGCAGCTTGGGATGCCCAGCTTGGAGGCTCGCTAGCCTCCAGGGGACAACTGAATGCAGGACATGTTATACCCCTGGATCTTCCCATACCAGCCCTTTCCTCAGCACCAGAATAGCAAAATAGCTGTGCAAGTAGTATTTTGAGAAACAAAGTGCAATAATTCATTAAAGGGAACATTATGAACAGGATCAGAAGTGAAACCACACAAGCGAAGCAGAAGAAAGCTCTAGGCAAAACCAACTACCGCTGAGTCCTGGCGTGTAACACCTCCAGTGTCTCCAAGGGCTGCTGCGACTGTCTAGCGAATCACCATGAATGCATCGACCATCGGGAGAAGGACTGTCTTCTGCCTAAGAGTGTTACCCTCTCTTGGCTCCTTGGGGTCATGCCCATCTGACTGTTGCTCCCATCTTTGCAGCTCCCATCTCTGTGCAGGTCCTGGTGGTGCTCTGAGCATCACCGTCTTTTTCGTTCCCTATTCCACGTCCAGACAAAACTCTCAGTACTGGCTGCAGGTACCTACGTCCTCCTTGCTGAAGAATACCGGTCCTGTTATTACGTGTCTGTCCCCCTGCAGTTCCTGAATGCCACCCTCATGCTCGCCTTCAGTAAGGGCTGGCTGTTTTTTCAAGTGGCTGGGGTTTGTGGCGTTTTGCTTTGGGGTCTTTTATACTAAGGGAAAGGTGAAACTGGAGGACTATAAAGAAACCAAAAAGATGTGTCTTCATTTATCCCCTTTTAAACCTGCATGAAACCTCTGACCATCTCACCTGGTCATTAAGGTCTGTACTTCTGTCACAGACCAAAACAAAACCCTGAGTGACGACATTCCCAAACCAGGTGATTTTGAACTCTATATTGCCTGTCCCCAAACGTAATGTCTTCTAACATTTCATTTGGATTTGGGCAGTAGATAGAAGACAGGAAAAGAAGCCCTGCTCTTTAAAGTAAGGCTCCCATTGGATCTTTCATTCCACACTCTGTGCAGATTTTATCTCCTAAATATTTGATGTTATCCCTTAAATGCCTACTTCCTGGCTCTTCGTTTTGCAAGTGATGAGAACAGATCTAGTCTAGCAACTGTGTATCTTCTGAACAGATCACACTGTATGCTTGTGCTGGCAGTCATTGCAGCCTTGATGGAGGAAATGAAAGAAATCAAGTTTTTCACCATCTCAGTGATAAGAGAAATTCAATACCTTCATTGCCTACGCAAGCAGAGAGTCCCTTTTTAATCACATCGTACTAAAAGCAAATGAGTCTACCTCCACATCTCCTACCATGGATTCATAACACCTCCCACATTCATCACATAGAATAATGAATAAATAATGTATGAAGAATGCCTCCTAGCTATGAGTGGCATCCTTATTACAGGAACACATAGCATTGCAGACCGGGGAAATCTGAGGAAACTCACTGAAATGAGTTCTAAAATAGCTGCCATAAAAATTCACAGAAGGCTGGTATGAAATAGAGATGGCTTTTTCCCACCAGAAACATGGCCGGGCTATTAGCAACATGGAAAAAAAAAAACCTATTATGACTATCACAGAAACAACAGGAGTAAGAGCCAGCCGGTACTGCGAGAGCACCTCGGCTGCGGCTTTGCTCCCAGCGCTGCTGGTGGGTTCACTGGGCGATGGGTACAGGTTCACCCTGTTCTCGCAGCTGCTTCAGCCCTTGCTGCCAGGCAGCAACCCGGCTGCTGGCCACCAATCACGCAGGAGTTAGGCCTTTATTACTGCATTTTAATTACTGCATTCTTAGCAAAGGAGAACCTCCCTGTCTCTAATTTCCACACCCTCTGGATAAACTGGTGAGGGGATGCCAACGTAACGTGAAATCTTCCTGGCTTTAACCTCAACATTGGCACCTGGCTTTTATTGGTGTTTTTAGGTTGTGGCCTGGGGGCTGTACGGCTGTTGCAGCTTTCTTTTGCCTCTCTCAGCCCCTTAGATGAGAAGTGGGTGTCCCTCTTGAACACACTGCTGATGGCTGGTCTGGTGGAGCAGAGCTGAGGACGGGTGGTGCAAGGAGATGCTGTCAGTCAGCAAGAATCCTATACGCCTTTGTATGCAGAAAAGTACTCATAGTAACTAGCTTTGTAGCATTTTCCTTGTTCATTAAGGTTTTTTATGTCTTCAGCAAATCTCTCATCTCTTGTTAGTTCTTCTCTTAAACTAGCTATGCCATATAGGCATCTTCCTGACACAAGCGTAGCTGCCTTGCTGCTGTCTGCCACCCAAAGTGCTCGTTAAAAGCGTTATTTGTCCCAAGACTGAGTCCTTCATGAGCTTCTATTTGTATTTTGGTAATTCATCAAGGAATTATTTAGCTGCTCACAATACATGCGAAGTAGCAACAATATCATATATCAACCCTTCCTGCCTTAATACCCTTTAAATACTCAATTTCCGAACTACCAGTTGGCTGTATGTGAGAAGGGAGCGACACCACAAATGAGCAAAGACCTCACGCTGGTGGAAACGAGTGGGCTGACCCTCTGGGCTGCTGCAATTCTGGCACTTTGGAAGATCATTTCTAATTGCAAAATAAGAGGAAAGGACTGAAAAGGAATGTGCTGCTTGGTGGAGCCTGTACTTCTATTACTGAGAAATAGCACAGAAAATTGCATTTGCTCCCGAATGGAGTCAGGATGTCACTGCATGGGGATCAGATCATGTTGACTGAGTCTCTTTCACAACAGCCTTTGGATTGACTGTGAGAATCCAAAAGGCTTTTTATGTCATTCTGGTTGAAATAAAATCTTTTCCTTGCTGAAAATTAATTATTGAGTGTTCTGCTGCTTTATAATATATTTATGCACTCTTGGGAACCTCTCTCTTTTAGAGCCCAGAAAGCATCATCTTAAACACAGCTCAAGCAAGAGAAGTTCCCAGCTCTGCTTTGTGATCCCTTTCCTGCAAGTATTTCAGGAGGTAAGGCACAGACAGTGCTAATATGCCTCTTACCAGACCTTCTGAGCACTGGCTATGAAATGGAAGATAACCCTGATGTTCAAGATGGGTCGCTACTCTTATGCAAAGCGCTTTGCTCAAAGGGCTTTCCTCAAATGCAAGCTAAGTGAGCACTGTGCAAGCCTGCCAGGAGCTGTGTTCCATTTTTTGCCAAGGTTCACGGTTGGGCTGATGCCTTCAGCAAGTGCACCCTTCCAGGGGTGTGCCAGGCAGCGTGACTGGCATCGGCCATAGGTCCCTTATTCTCTTTCCCCAAAGGGACAAGCGTGTGCAGTGGAGTGGTTTGGTTTGGTCACCTGTTTGCTTCTGGCTTTTGAGGTTTTTTTTAATGAACGTAATTATACTGCGGCGCATGTATTATGAAAGGCCAGCTAACGAAGGGCAGTTTGGGCTGGCGACTGGGTCAAGGGAGCTCACCGGCTCTTGCGGTAGCCCTCTCCACCAGCGTGGGCCAACCACTGAGGAACACGCGTCCGTCTCAGGCGGTTTTACTCCGCTCATTGAGCTGTGGAGCAAGCAACGGAGGGGTGAGACCTCACCCGCAGTCGGGTCTAAAAGGCGGAGGCTGTCCTGTGCAGCGCTCTGCCTTCCCCGTTCTCAGAAAAGAGGGCTTGAGCAAGCAAGAGTTGCTCACCCTCGCTTGCTCAAGCTCGCCAGGGCCAGGTGGAGTCGCTTGGCTGTGGCTGAGGGCGAGACTGAGATGAAGGAACAGGAGAGCACGGGCTGAAAGCTCGGTGTGTTGCTGTTCTGGTAGCTCCCGAGAGAGAGGGAAAAGCAATTAAGGAGGCAAAACTCGCAAATTTACAGGGCTGGGTCAGTCCTTCTGTTGCTGTTATGCCATTAACATATTTTGTGATCCTCCCACACTCAGTTACTTTCTTCTTATACTTAACCTTGACCACTAAAGAAAAAAATATCTGGCAACTTCAAATTTGGTGATTCATTCCACAAGTTATTGCATCTTCTAAAATGCAATCTACTCTAAAGGCTTAATTGCAGGTTTATTGCCTGCCTCAGAAGTTTAGTTTTGGCCTTGAAAATGGAAAAAGCCTTATTCAGGCACACTTACAGAGCTAGGCCTGCAAGCACAGCGGCGATGGATTGCTGACCTAACTGCTAAAGTAAGTGGGAACTAGTGGGGATTTCATCAAAACCTTCAAGAGAAGACTGTTTGCCTTGCTTTAATCGATGACAAGTCCACAGCCTCGGTGCAAGGATAAGTGGGCACTCTGGGAAGAGGTGTTCGGATGAGTTGGCATGAAGCAACGTCCCAGCCTTGTGGAGCAAGGAGAGAAGACAAAGAGGCAGGCTGTCAGTCAGACGAGGCACTCGGAGGGCAAATCTCAACAAATGTGAAGAAATGAAGAGAAAAACTCGATGGAGGTTTCAGTTTCCTAAGCCCTTGTGTGAGGAGGCTCACGGGTGTTTCCTTCCCACCTCCAGCTTCCCTGCCGCCCCTGCACAGCGATGCCTCATTTTGTCCGCTCCATTCATCAGCTGTGGGTTGGAACAGTAAAGTTTTGGGGTGGAAATAACATTGCTTGGATGCTAAGAGGAAAAAAAAAACCATCATCCTTCACTCTCAGGAAGGAAAACACAGCAAAAGCAAAGGGCTTGGATTCATTCAATTCTTTATTCAAGATGCAAGCCCTGAATATCAGCTCATGAGTGTAATTAGGTTCGGTTCGTGGCCAGCTACCTAGGCCTGGCTGTGTTTGAGCCGGGGGTCTTTGCCTGCTCACCCTGCACACAGAAAGTGTGCAGCGCTGGCGGAGATCGCCCCACGCTTCCCACGGCAGCCTCCGGTTTCGCCAACAGTTTCCCAGGCACCGCTGGCCACACCTGGAAACACTAACATAAATTTGTCTGCCTCGCATCTTTCTTTAGCCTCTTCTAAGTCTTAAATTTACCGGAAAAGTTGCCAGCAAGATTCAGAGACCAGATTGAGATTAATTTAAAATTTGGCCGATGAAAGAAGGCTCAGGCAGAGCCAGCGCTGCACTGAATATGTCACCAGCTGCCTTTCTTCTCTGCTCTGCTGTGCTCCAAAAGACAGTCTATCTACTTCAAACGGGCAGCCTTCATTTTCTACCTTTTTCAGATGTTTTTTGAGCAACCTAGTTTCACTGGAGAGCAGTCCATGGGGGCTGGGGTTTTCTTAACTTTGAAAAATGTGAGACCTTCTGGGCATCAGCTACCAGGAAAGCGCCAGTCACCAAAAGCAGGCGGGTTTGGACAATTACCAAAGCTGCTGCGGAGGCAATTCTCCACGGGGAGGAGAAAGGTTCAGAAATTGTTCTCAGCCAGCTTGGTCCACATGGTGAAACCCTTGCGAAAAGGAAACGGTCTTCCTACGTGTCAGTTTTGACATCGCCATCCTGTTTCTTGCCTGTATTTCAGCATGCTAATTGCTTGGAAAGGTGCGGGGGGGGGGTAAAAGATTATACTTAGATCTTCGTGTAGGTGCTGTTGCTAAGCTGCATGACGAAAAAAAAAAAATAACCTTTTTTCTTTTGCCTTTGTATCCTGGCCAGCCTCTGCAGGGGAGCAGGGAGGAGGGGTCCTATCCCCGTCCCCCACCAGCCTGGGGTCCGGCGGGAGGGCAGGGTGCTGTGGCAGGGGGCAACCACCCGGTGAGAGGTGGGGAGAGGGTCTCCCCAGGGCTCTGCCTCACACCGTGGCACCGGCAAAGGTGAGCTGCTGCCTGCTGGGCAGTGCCCGCCGCTGCCCACCAAGCCAACCCATGCCCAGGCTCCGCCATCCCTGCTGCCCTCCCCGAGCGGCAGCGTCTCTCTTCCTATTTCCAGAACTGAGTGGACACCATGAAGTCAAATTGAGATAAAATATACTCATCCCCCCTCCATTAAAGCTGTTTCACAGGCTGCAGCAGTCTCCTTGCAGAGAGCATGAAGTAGGGCATGCCGGTGCGTCTTCCACATTAGCTACTTCGTCACTCGCTGCAGGTCACTACTTTGCTATCACCAATTTCTTGTCTCTTCTGCAATAGCGAAGCCTGTACCAAGACTGTTACATCAACCACAGCACTGTTCTGTACAAGAACAAAGAGTCTGCCCTTGGGGATATGCTAGTTTCTGGTCTTCCTTTTGGCCAGCCTATGTTCTTTTCTATCAGTCGTGAATGTTATTTCTGAACTGCCTGTTGTGCAAAATACTAAAACTTATTAACACGTGTTCTTCAGACTGAGCCATTTGTTGTCTGCTTTGAGAAGTTAACGCCATGGTCTATTGCTGTTTAGGAGAGCCTCTCACTAGCCTCAATACGTGTGTGCGGGGGGTGGTCTCTGCACAAGAGTTAAGCTTGCTAGAAAAAGAAAATTCAGGCGATGCAAACAGGAAAAAAAGTAATTGCATGGAGTGCCACATTTTGCTGAAACTCTTGTTGCTATTTTTACTTTTCTGTGTTGTACAGTTCTCTCAGAAGTAGCGTTCTCAGCAAAGAAGGCCAGGATGAAAGACAGGCTGATTAACAAAATCAAGGCTGCTGAAGAAACACTGATGCAGTGGGTGCTGATCTTTTCCTGAGCCCACTAAATATTAGTGCAGCAATGCAGCAGGAGAGAACCAAAATCCTCGCCATGTACAGTCAGTGGAAGGCTTTAGGTACATTTTATGAGTGAAATTTGTTCAGGATACCACGGTCAACAGCAGCCAGTTTATGTACATCCATCATTTGAAGATGGAAAGGCTGCTCTTCACTTCCCATCTTAAACTACTATATATACCTTTGTGGGGTAGGGAATTGCAGATGCATGTAAATGTTTGCAGGGATTTCCTCATTCTAGGATACTCTACAACTATTATCATTATTTGTCCACCCAGATGCCAGAATTTCTTCCTGGAAGACACAGATGTGGCTTTTCACTTCTTTCTTTTGATGGGCCCCAAATCCACGTCCCTTCTTTTGACCCTCTGTGCTTTGCAGGGGAAGGAGAACTGTTAACTCTTCAGTTAAAAGCAAACAAACCCACAAATGCCAAATCGGTCTTCTCCAGTCATTGCACTGTTTCTGAGCTGCTAATCACCTCAAGAAATTGCAAAAAGTGAGACACTGTGCTAAAAAAAAAAAAAAATTGAACCCCCCCCCCCTCTTTTCTGCCCTACTTCATAGGAGTAAAAATGAGGCAATTCCTCCAGGAGAGCTATTACCAGCCCTGTGCACATCCAGTCCCCGCGCATGCCCTGTACCGCTTGCTCAAGGAGGAAGACAAGCAGGGTGGGGATCCCTTGCGGTGAGATTTCCTTTACCACAGGTTCCGTTCTCAGCTATGCTTTTATTCTAGGGCTTCAGAAAAAGGAGAAGTAAATCCTGCTGTTGCAATTATTCAGAGAACTCCATCCCAGAGCGGTACCAATGTACCAAGAGGTTGCAAATACAAAGCGGGGACATTTTTCAGAAAAAACTTCTCGAAAAGCTGCCTGAAAGCCAGAACAGAATAGGCCTGTCTCAACTTTACAACCTTTTTGTCTTTAACAAAAAAGTTCTCCTCTGCTGCCACATGCAAAACAGGCAATATAAGAGAGCTTTTCCATCCTTTGGAGCCAACTGTTTGTTTCTCTGAAACCGAGGTGCTCCTGTTTTGATACAACCCCACTACTAACTGTGCCATGGTCACCTGCAGCGCATGGGTTGGAACAGGTAACTGGGGAAGGATCAAAAGCTTGAGTGCTGGCATTGCCACCAAGTTTGGGCTTAAATGCTCACATTCCCTGAGACCTTGGTACCAGGTGTGAGTGATACCTGGCCTGGAAGAGAGCAGCTAAGTCAGGACCAGTATCAGCAAAGGTTTCACAGAACTGTTCCAGCTCTTGCAAATATAGAGTCTGGCAGAGAAAACCCTGCCAGAGAGGACCTGTGGTGTTTGAAACCTCTCTGTAACACAGTTGGGAAACAAAGGCATGGCCTGATTTTCATACTTCTGCCTGGAACATTATTTGCAGCAGCAGTTCTTTATGTCCACCAGCCCCTGCTAAGCGGTGCTCTGCCAGAGAGCCACAGAATCGTGTTAAACAGTGATTTATAGCATTTTAGGGACTGATGAAAAAAGAATGCATTGTGGGTGAGGGGGAAATGCTGAGACTTGACAGTGTCCTGGTGATGGAAGCGACGAAGTCAGACTGCCTTAGAGAAATGCATGCATGCTCTTTTTGTAGCTGCCCCAGGCAGGGTCTCAGCCATCTCCCAACTGCAGCTGCCCATTTTACTCACAGTTTGCGGGAATGTGGGAGAATGGCTTCAAAAATTCCTTTGGCAGAGAAAAACCCCCACATTGTCTTACAAAACGCCTGGGGTCAGTGCTGTCAAGAGCCATCTCACAGCAGCAGAACAAATACTGTGCTGGTTGGAGCTGGAAGCAGCAGAGAAGACTGGGGGAGAAGGCCAACTCCTGAACTTCTTCCAGCAGCTGGAGAAACTGGAAACACGGTGTACACAATGAGGAGCAGTAAAGGCCCCAATACTGAATAGTCTACAAGCAGAATTAATTTCATGTGAAGGAGAGGCATTCATCTACAGGCACCACTGGTTTGACAGTGTGACCTGGGAGTCTAAAATAAATGACCCAGGGCTTTCACTCTATTTCTAATAGTCTACCTAAAGGGAAAGAAAGGGAACTTGTATCTTTATGGAAATATTACTGAAATATTGCTGTGAATCAACTTGCAATATATTTTGCCTGGGATGGAAGACATACAGCTGAACAACAAGATCAGTTTCTTCCCCGTGTTTCCGCCAACACCCAAGAAAATTACTATTGAGGAAAAAATGTTTTATTAACAAATGCTATAGTAGAGAAAATTGGGAAGGCCTTGTGGCTTTGTCATAGGGATTAGAATATCGTATAGACCTCTTTGGTCAATTTTAGAATTTGTTCAAATGGGTAAAAAGATTATGTAATTCATGTGTAACCCTTAGTAAGACGTAAGGTTTTGATGCTTAGCAGGATTGAGCATATATGTTGGTTATGCTGGGGACAGCATCAGCTAGTTTGCATGTTATTATGGTATGCAGACTGCTTCTCTTTAACAATTTATGGAAACAATCTGAAATACTTCTGAGAGAAACCCATGGCATTTAATCATCAAAGGATGAAAAAATCCATCATCTATTCTTTGCTGATGACAATGACCTCACTGGATCACAGAGGAATAGGTGTGAAAATAACTAGGAAGAAAGAACGAAGGCAAAAGCAACCAGCCATGAAGAGTTCTTGCAGAAGGAGAAAGATAGAAGGGATACTGAAATTGGCTGAAGCAGCAAAGATATTCCCATCCCAGCCAAGAGCCACTGGAATGTGCTGGACCCCTCAAGCAGTGGGACGATGTAGCACTCAGCTAAGTGTCACCGAGAAATAAACCTAACAAGTAGAAATCCAGCATTACTCAATAGCTGCTCTAGCAAAACAGCATTGAGCCTAACCTCAAGAGATCCCCTACTCCCACTGCCCTTCCCTAAGGCAGAATCAACTATTCTTATATTATTCCCAATAGCTACTTGTCTACTCTGTTCTTCAAAAGCTTTACGGATGCTTTGTAAGTTAAAGCAGTGCTCTGATTCACTCAGCACTGACTCACCCAAGTGCTCGCTTTTGCTGCTTCACTGTCTTGACTGTTGTTAAGTTTTGTTTCCAAACTTGCTTCTTCCTAGTTTCTGCTAGTTTGCTTCCTAATTTGCTTCCTCCATTCTGCAGTCTAAGTCCATGAGTCCTTGTGCACTGCAGGGATGGAGAAGAGGGCTTGAGGACAGCTCTTATCTCCTGTATTCATTTTCTCTCCCACAAATGAAGTAGTTCCAATTCCTCTTATCTTTCCCTTAATTTCCTGTTTTCTAGCCCTCTGAGCAGTCAGGTCGCTCCCCTCAGGATTGTCACCAAATGGTCTCTATCCTCCTTGAACTGAGATGCCTGAAAGCTGTGTCCTGCCTTGGCAGAGGTCTTGCTAACCCCAACCACAGTGACCGAATTACTTTGTGTCTCTGCTTTTGATCGCACCTGATGGCAAGTTGTCTGCTGTTTCCAGGAGATACTGTTGAATCCCGTTTGGGTGCCTCCAGCCTCCTTTCTGAAAATGTGCTACTTAAGCAGCCATCCCTCAGCTTGCATTTATGAGGTTGATTATTCTTTCTTGAGCATATTACTTCACAGCTCGCTCTCTTGCATTTAATTTTTTCCAGACCACTTTTCCAGTTTGTCAATATTAGCTTGAATTTTGATTCTGTCCGCCAGTGTACGTACCCTCCTGGGCAGCCTGCTATCTGCAATTGTAATGTGTGTGATCATATCCATTCTATCATCTAGGATATTAAAGGATATACTGAATAATACCAGATCCAAGGCTGAGCCTTAAAAAATCACACTTGACCATTTTCTTCTCTTTTGATAATGAACCACTGGGAACTACTTACTGAGTACAATTTTCAAGATTGTATTTATTCTGTAGGGGTTTCATCGAGGATGGTTTGCTTCCTCCCTTTGAATTGAAATAGTATTTTGCTATGAGGAGGTAATGATTTACTTTCACAGGCCAAGTGATACTGGAATGAAAAATGGCTCTCTTAGCAGAAGAAGAAAGCCAAAGTCACCTTTGATGGGCCTGGTGGGATGTGCTGGGTGTTGTGGATTGCAGTGACACTCCTGAATGGACACACACGCACAACTCACCTCCAGGGCACGCGATGGGTTCACTGCTCACGACGTCGCGGAGAACGTGAAATGAGACAGTAGGGCACCACCAACACGTGTGTCATGGTTCCTGCTTACTGCGATGTGCGTGTCCGCTGGGGTATTGAGCCCAAGATGGACGTGGACACCAGCTAGGCCAGGGGAGCCAGCCTGCCGTTCTTCAGCCACCATGGCTTTTGCATAGCTCAAGTGCATCGAGCTACATCCCAAACTGGCACCATAACCTCCCTGGTACAAGAGTGCAGTTCTCCCAGAGGCCAGCTCATACACCCAGCTCGTCTCCAGCGTCTAATGCACTACGGCGGTCCTCAGGAACCACTGTCCTCTCTGTTGGGTGAACGGTTCCTGGAGCCTGCCCCTTTTTTCAGCTCTCTGAAATACGCAGTGTGTATTTTATAGCCTCATGAAGATTTGTGCACAGGTCTGCTAAGGTCTGTGAAGTTGTGTGGAGTGAGTCATGTCTTCTGCCGTCCTGGCCTGCTGACTCTGTTCCAGACAGTAAGGGGGAGAATTTCTCCCAAGTTTTCTCTGGAACTGAATATCCCTATTTAAAAAAAAGAATGAGCTTAGTTTGGGGGGAAAAAAGTGCAAGAAGTTTTAAGAGTTGGCAAAGAAAAAATTATACTAAGCTCAGTCAGTCACTGACACAGACTGTCTAAATATAATACAAGTCCCTGGCGTCCCTGTAACTTGCAAATGAGTTAACAACTAGACAAGTTATTGTAACTCCATCCTTCAGGTTTCTGCAGAGGGTGTTTACCGGGAGAACTGAAACTGCAGCAACATCCAGAGCAAAACTTTTACAAGGACTCTAAATCTGTGTGAACACTCCCTTTCCCAAACTGACCAGTAACTGGTGTCAACCCCCTTTTCCTATGTCCTCCTTCATACTATCTCCACTTCAAGGTCATCTGCCCTTCCTTTATCTCTTTTTTTTTCCTCCTTGTTTTCCATGTTATCCCCCCAAATGAAATCTTCACCCGCAAAATAGCCCCAGAACAAAGCAGGGCACTAGCTAACCTTCTGACACACAACTTTCCGTGTCTTGGGAATCCTCCTTGTGCTGGAGCAGGAGATGTGACTAGGGCAGAAGCTGTTTAAGACACCTCCCTTCTGCACCAGCATAGCAGGGCAGAAAATAGCCAACTTGTCTCTCCTGCTGCTTGCGGAGGTGTTGGTAATTTAAGGTAGGGATGAATTAAAACAACCCCACCCAACACTGGTAAATGGCACAATTTTTTACACTTCTTTTTCATTAAGAATATCTTGGCTTTTAGTCCTGTATCTGAAGATAAAACATCAGAACACTTAATATTTCTTCTGGGTCAGAAATTCTAATAAAGTTACAGAGGAAGAAGAGTAAGGTTGGGGTGATTTAAAGGAGCTGTTCTAAAAGCTGCCTCCTCTTGCTTGATCCGCCCTTGTTTTTGACATTTCCCCAGTCTCCCCCGCTTTTTGTTGACAGGTTTTTAGAGAATGGGTGGTGGCTTTTTCTGAGAGCAGGATCAGATGTGGTTACATGAAAAACACGCATGTGAGAGCTTTGCAGTGACTGCAAAATTGATTCGGGGGGGTTTTTTGGTGTGGCATGGGGCTTCATTAGCCAACAGGTGAAAAGAAAACTTACCATATTTTGGAACAGCTCAACAAGAACGAGATAAAAGTACTTCTTGTGTGTACAGAGGGCAAAAAAAAAGGCTGGTACAAAATAAAGCAGGGAAGAAGCCACTTTGTTAGGCTGGATGGCTGAGATCAGTAAACAGCAAAGATACAGGCGTGCAATCTGGCAGGGCAAAATTATGCTGCCCCAAATGCAAAGCTGGAGCAGGGAGAAGGGGGGGCCCGGGCATCCAGGCGAAGTGGCCTGGTTTTGTCCGTGTTAACTTATCCTGTCTGGAGGGAAAGAACACGGCGTTCCCCTGGGGGACAGGTTTCCAGAGGAACGTGGCATGCTGCGAGCGATGTAGGTGAGGCTGCCGTCAAGGGACAATGTGGCAAACAGGAACGAATCAAAGCGACTCCTCTTTGTGCATCTGCAATGTTAGGCTGAGTCATTACCATTCATCACCAGCCCGGCTGGTGTGTTCATACTGGTGACAGTTGTTTTCGGGAGAGAGGACAGCTTTTGATGCCTTTTAATTCCTGAAAATAAAAGAAAAAAGGGCTGTCAAGGTAACCGGCATCCGGAGAGGCTGACTGAAAACAGTGGGTAAGGAAATAACTTTAAGTCCCAGGGAAATGCAGCACAAAAAGGAGCTGCCACAATAACCAGGACAGCGTGGCTTGCTCCTTCGTGTTTCTGAAGGAAGCGGTAAATGGCTAAAACTTCCCATGCTTGATTTACAAATGAGCTCCAATTGCAGGACAGCACAGAGAAGTTAGCATTGTTGTTGCAGGGTATTTTCTCTGCATTTCTTCCTGCTAGGCTGTCTGAGTCATTCACATCTGTATGCGTAGCATCGCTTATCTTGCAACTTACTCAAATCAAGACCAAAAACTTCCTTCAGCAGGAATAGCGAAGGCTCTTCTGGCCCACGCTGGTTCTCATCAGAGTGGGATGTGCTCCACAGCACCCTGGGGCAGTCTAGCCATTGACTTTCCAGAGGCTCAAGATTTCTCCCATCCACCTCCTGCTGTTTCAAGGATACGATGCTGGGAGCGGCTCTTGCGGGGAAGTTTTTAAGGCAAGGTACACCCTGTGACTGCCTTTCCCTCAGCACTTCTCCTTTCCCTCACCCCAGTTGGCCCCACCAGGCTCTGCAAGCTCAGCAGTTTCCAGCTCTGACCCTGGGAGGCTGTTCCCGTCTCCATCTTGTTATTCCTCTTCTCACACCTCTCTCCTTTTTCTTACTGATCCCCTGTCCTGCTCTGTGTCCCCGCATCACCCTGTAATAGTGTTTGTCTCTTTTTACCGCTGTCTTCGTCTACTCACCACCACGGCAGGAGAGCCTTATTGAGGCAGAGGGATGCTCTTGTTGAGCACAATAAGGTGTAGCTACCACCTAAACGGAGATGGTCCTTGCCTGAAGAAATCACTTCAAATAAGCAGGGCAGGAAAAAGGGTGAGGGAGAGGTCTAGAAAGGAGAAGTGACTTCCCCAAGCCTCTCCAGCGGGGCCAGAAACAAGTCCTCTGTCTTACCCATTGGGCCAAACTGCCATCTTTACTCCGCGGGGACTTAAACAAGTGTAATTTTAAAGCAAACCAAAGCACGAGAGGGGCCTCCTAGGAAGAGAGCTCCTCAAGGAGTCTTGCTGCTGGGGCGGAGGAACAACCAGGCAGTCAAGCCACAGGGCCCCGCCAACAACCAGTCCTAGGAAGGATTCGGCCATGTCCACCTAGGAAAACACTGCTTCCCAGCCCCGGCAAGGCAGCAGCCCCTGGGTTGTGCAGCCAAGACGCCCAACGGGACAGCGAGGGAGAGGCACGAGCTCCACGGGATGCGGTGCCGCTTTCCAGGGACCGGGAGGCACCTTACCCTGCGCCCAGGGGAAGGCTGTGCTAGAGCTGGGGAGGGGATTTTCACCTTCCTACGATGACCGAAGTGCTGCCACGGGACTTGCTATAGGAGATAACGAACATGGCTCTAAGGCCTGGGCTGGGGTTAGGTCCGGCACTCCGAAGGGACCTGTCCTGTCTTCTGTCCTGTCTTCTCCATCTGGACTAGCTCAAGTTGTGCACTGCCTAGGAGACCAGCTGCCTCCCTTTTCAGCCCTGCAGAAACCCACTGCTAAGACCTTTAAAAAACACAACATAATAATTAGAGATGAGCTCATTATATCGGCTTGTGACTCATCTACCGGAAGCGGTAGCGAACACCGCTGCTGGGCCGGGAGTCTCGCTTTCAAGGGTGTGGCGACACATGCAATTACTAGACTGAGTAATCAAAACTTGGTACAGGTTTACTGTCATTACACGCTGACTTCTGACAGCAGAGGTGTGAGGGACTACCAGTGTTAGGCCCCACACCTGTATGTGCACACACACGCCCGGGATTATCCCTGAGTGATCCGATAAAGTCAGCAGGACTGTGCGAGGCTGAGACACTACCTGAAGCCCAAACGTATTTTTGTGCAAGTTTAGAGTAAGTTAGTTTGTAGGCAAGGTCCTCTCCCAAACTGAGAGGCCTGGCAGGAAGGAGTCAACTTGCTTTATAAAGTTCAGGAAACACAGCAACTGAATGGACCGGTGTGATGCAGAATCAGTAGTGACACAGATAGTCAAGTAATATGCCTATTATTGACAGACAGCAAGTTTACTTTGATATTCTTCTGTTGTTCACCCGATCATCAGAAAGGTCCTTAGGTTTGGTAACGCATCAAAGACGGTGACTCGGGAAAGCCTAACGGCAAGAATCACGTCCCTGCTAGTGCATCTGCCCGTGGGACAACCGGCGTCACCTATGGCTTTCCAGCTTGTCAACAGGTCCATTGCCGTGGGTCACCCCAGCCTGGGTGAGAACGTGCTGTCGCTGCTGCCGTGCTAAATAAAAAAATACAATCCCGTGAACACATGGCACTGAGAGAGCCTGGGAGAGTTACTCTGGTCAAACTGTTCCTGGGGTGAAAGTGAGCTGCTCTGCAGCCCGAGCAGGGTGAGCTGTTCCCTGGCTCTACCTCTGCCACCAGAAAGGATTTACATTCATATGCAAAACCCCTACACCCGGGGCTGGCAGGGCTGCCGCTGCGCAGTGGCATTCGCAGCGACGGGGCAGGGTGCGTTTTGAACCCGTCCTGCCTGCCTCTGCTCGCAAAATCAACTTCTGTCTCAGCAGTGGGGACACCCCACCTCACAACCCATCTCGAAGGCTGTCTGTAAAAACAAGAAGCGTTCTTCCTATGAATGAGACGATTAATGTAAGTGCAGATGCGGAAGCTGTTACCACCAAAATGTTTAGGAAACTGGTGAAAGGAAATAGTTGAGCTGTAGCGTAGGAACCAGTTCAAGCACTCGGCTCTGGCTGCTCCCCGAGCCGCGTCCTCGCCACGATGCAGCACGCCCAAGAAGATCTGACTGCACCCGGAGAAGAAGATGATGCCTTTGGGGAAGGTAAAGTCATCTTTTATTAAACTAATCCCTCTCCTACTCAGACTAGAGACCGGTTTCTAGCTTGGGTGGTATTTCTTGGGTAAATCTGAAGTTGTCTATGGGATCCGAGGTCACAGGGTGACCAGGCTTTCTTTTTCTCCTAAGAGAATGGAGAACAAAAGCACCCCAGATACAATAAAAATAACTTTCACACTGGTTCGGCAGCTTGCTTCCTCAGCAAGGAGGCTACTGCAGAAGAAGAAAGCTGGGGGGACACCAAGTGTGTTTTCTACAGTGGCTGCCCTATGCAAAGTAACGCGTTGTGCATTCAACACCGCAGGTGCAGCTGTCGTTAAAGTAGTCGGGGCTCTTTACAGGGGCTAAAGGCGACTTGCTACTTAAATCGTCTGAGCAGAATTAGCCCCCTCCTCTCCGACTGCCACAACCCAGGGCACAAAGCCAGTGCCATAGCTTCTTATCGCTAAAACTGCTTCTGCCGGAGCGTGACCCCTCACTGCTTGCATCCTGTGCCACCCTTTACGTGTGTACCGAGTGCTACCAGGTCAAAATAGCAGAGAGGCAGATAACAGGACCCAGAGGAGGGGGAAGAATCTGGCCCACAGTGTCTAATTTCTGCCGCTGCTCGCTGCTCCCCTTTGCACTCAAGCGGGGGCCCAGGGGAGAACTTGCTCATGCAAATCTTCTCCAGGCCCCCAGCCCTCTGCAGTTTCCAAGGGAGTTGAAGGCACAAAGAGCTGCCTGGATCCGCTCCAAAGACTGTGAACCTTTAAACTCACTTTCAGCACAGCTTCGGCAAACCTCATTTAAACAAAGCTCAGCTGCGGTTGGTATGGAAAACTTAGCATTGAATAGTGCCAAATCAAGTTATCTGAGCCCCAGTGAAAGGCATCAACACAGAAAAGAAAGGAGTTTCAATGATGTACTGTCTGTGCTCAAATATATTTCTCACGTATATATGCCCCCACTCCTCACCCTGTGTCCCAGTTCGGGCTCAGAAGAGCAGTGGATTTGCAGAAAGGAGAGGTCAGAGCATTTGCATTCAGGAAAAAATCCTGATAGTCCAGGGAAGACCTGATGCCACTGGGCAAATCCACTGGCATTGAAAGTATCCTGTTGCATTCCCTGCATCTTGCCCTCACGCAGGTGGATGCTGTTTCCCAGGATAACCAGCCACGTGCTCCTACTCGATAGGGACATTTTCAAGTGCTCTGAAGAGCCAGTGGGATTTAGGCTTCATTGCTGTTTCTCAAACCTCTAGCCTATGTTCTTAATCAGAAACGGAGGAGGGAAGGAGAGGAATGTGTGGAGGTTATTCGACATTTATATTGTGTTATCTGAAGGGAAAGATACAGCGCTTAAGAAATCCTTTCCAGCCTCGCAGCTAAGTTGTTTCTGGCAGGGCTGATGCAGCAACAGCTAGAGGAGGCTGGCTTTTCAAAGGCAGGAACACTTTAAAAACCTCTCCATGACCTTGCTTGGAGCAGGAGGGTGGACTAGATGACCTCCTGAGGTCCATTCCCACCTGAGTTATCCTACGAGCCTATGAGTTGGTGACAGCCTCTTCGAGTCATCTGCCTGTAACTGGGAGCAAATCTACCCCAGCTGCTCTCTCGGCCAGAGGGTCTGTTGGCTCCCAAACCTGCCAGCTGGAAAGCCCAAATAACACAGGCGCTGGGCTAGCCTTCCCCTCCAGCCCCTTCTCCTCTCTCTCGAATGGGTTAGGAGGGAAACATTAACTTTTTCACCGCTATTTCTGGAGCGCCGTTGACCCTGGACAAGCCAGCACGCTCCCCTGGGCTGGGTGGGATCCGAGCGTGGAGGAGCCGTGCCTCTTTCGGTCACGGGGCAGCCCCCACCCCGCTCATGCTGCAGAGACCTAGGCACCAGCCAAAACTTAGTCGCCGATTTTCAGGCCAGATGGAAGCGTTTGTCAGGTGCTGAACTCCGACTCCCAGCTCAGCACAGACCACAGCTCTTAGGGCGTGGGCTAGTTTTTTTATTTTCCACATCCGGCTTGATTTGGAAAGCGGTGATGGCAGGTCTCCCATCTACCTTTTTAACTTGTCCCAGTGCTCAGCTACTGTCACAGTTAAAGATAATTACAGCTTATTTCTTCTAGTCTTGTTTTGTCGAGTTTTTTGGAGTTTGTTGCCCTTTTGTCCAGGAGAGCAAAGGACTTGCTATTGCTTGTACATATAAATGTCTCATATAACTATTCACAGACTGTATTCAGACTGCTCTTACCCTTTGCCAAGCAGACTGTTATCAATGACTGTGTCTTTATATATAAAATGCAAGTTTTAACCTTTTAAGCAATTTCACGGTTCTTCTTGGCACCATCCCCTTGGAGATGTGGACACCAGCATGGAGCCCACAACTCCAAAACTGTTACATCAGGGACAAATCCAGAATTTACATGATATGTTCACTCCTACTTTATAAATATGTGTGTGTGTATATATATATATATATATATATAAAAGGATCAGTTTGAGGATCAGCTAATATGTACAAGGACTGCTTCAGTCCTTTTGGGTCTCAGCATCACATGAGGGTCTCCTCTTCATCAGATTTTCTTTTATAATCCTCAAGTCTTTCAGCATCAAAATTTCTCAGGACAGGGTCAACACTATCCCATAATTATGGCTTATCTCCTTTGCTCCCAGCTATGCCCACACTAAAACCGAATGAATCAGCTCACTTTCTCAAGTAGTCTCGTCTCAGAATGATTTACCACTTCCCCAGACACTGTGCCGTCTGCATATTCAGTCAGTCACTGTTTAAAGTTCTCTTTCAGGTCACTGACATAAAAAGTGTTAAATCCCATAGGGATGGAACCAATCTGTGCAGGTCCTCCCTAGAAACTGGCATCCCCGATGATTCCTCAGCTGGGTTATATCTGTCATTTGGACTTGTTTTGGATCCATTCAGCATGTCCCAAATTGATGTACTCTATTTTAAGTTTCTTAGTCAAGATCTCATGCAATACCAAGTCTTAATTCTTACAACAGTCTAAGTACACTATCAACAATTATTTTCTGTAAAACTAATCGGTGCCGCTGATTGTATTCCATTTCCTTTAATTTTGCTTATGTGACTCCTACATCAGCTATTCCGTAACGAGGCCAGGACCACTGCCAGGCTATCGCACCATTAGTGACACAACATTAACTCATAGCTCTCTGGAAATCCTCTGGTGTTTCAGGTTTTATGAAAAAAATCAACAAAGAGCTCCTTGGATAGCTCTTATCAAAGCTACAGTTTAAAATCCTCCTTTGGCAAAGATAAAGGGAAAAATATTTTCTCATTGATATAGACTGTAAGCTGTCACTGATATTTTCCCACATGCACACAAAAACATTTGTCAAAAACTTCAGCATTTTCTACAACATTATTGATAATTCTGCTATTTTCATCTACTTATGCTCCAATAGCATCATTTTTCCTTATTGTACATTGAAAACCCAAGTCAGAGCTGGGTGTGACAAGCTATAGTATATATATCTTCACAAAAAATCAGGCTGCTCTTGCAAGAGGCATTCAAAGCTTGAAAATGTTCATCCTCCAAGAATTTCTGTTAGCTAATTTTCTTGTTTTCAAATAACAACCTTGCACTTACATTGTGCTATCTCCTTCAAAGGATCGGCGGAGACTTTGCGAATGACTGTGCTTAGGCTCAGTGAAGTGCAACTCCCTCTCCTCTGCAACATGGCCATTGTTTAACAGGGCACAGCTGTAGTATGCAAAAGTTTCGAGAAGGAGCTATTTTAGCCTCTCGAAAGTACAGGCAGTGATATGTTTCATTTCTTTTATGGCCTTACGCACTATATTAATTCAAGGCAAGTGACTTCAGTTAGTCCTACATACAGTCAAAACACCTACTTCGGGGAAAACGCTTTTTAATTTTTAGTGACTCTAAGTGCCTGAGATTCTGAAGTTGTATTGCATTAAAAAGAAATCACTTCTACTAGCACAAGTCTTCCCCTCATCACTGCAGCCAAACAGGCATCGGTTTTCCTTGGGTCTGTCTAAGCTGAGGAGCCAGGAAGGCTCCCGCGGCTCCCAAGCCCAGGGAGGGAGGGAGATTTGGGCACGAGTCAGCTCTCTTGGCAGACCCTGGTTTCCCCGGGAGGAGAGCTGACCGCTCACACGGAGGCATGGTGTCACTGCGCCAGGACAGCCTCTGACCAGGGCCAGGGGCTTGGCACGGCAGGAGCTCCTAGATCATCGCAGGCACATCCATCCACAGAGTTTGCAAGCACTCAGCAAACACGGCAAGCATATGGGTCCGGGCATTTTGCTAGCAGTGATCAACATATCCAAACTGAGAATGCACAGGAGAAATAGAAATTAGACTGCGATTTATTGCAGATCTTTTCATGCAGCTGCTCCGCACCGACCTCTCCTCACATCCCCACTTCCCACCTCCTGTACGTGCCCTCCGGTTGTACCCGCAGTAACCACCGTGTTTCCAAAGATGGGGGAAAAACCCAAAGCTGTCTTTTTCATAATGTTCAGCAAGTGTGTGCTCCAGTTCAGCAGACCAGAGCCCCACGTTAGATGGTGCACGGCATTGTGCTCTCCCCTTGCCCAGGATCGATGTGCTGCTACGGCACACAGGCACACTCCGGCACTGCCGCCCACCAAGGCTCCCAGCAGAACAGTAACTGCATCAAACAGCTTCAAAAATGTACCAGATGCCTTTACATCCTTGTAAAGCCTGCCTGCCCTTTTTAAGAGAGAAAAGAGTTTTAGCTCTGGGGTTTGGGATCAGCTTTGAAGCTTAGCTGAAATGAAAGGTAGCTGATGTTCATGGTTATGTGCACCGCCTGGTGTATTGTAACGTCGCTGCTGATGTTAGAGAAAAATGAGGATAAAGTCTTGGATGTTAACTTAAAGTTGAGACATGCTCTTGATTCAGCAACACTTCGGGTTAAGCAATCTCTCTCTTCCCCTAAAGCAATACAAGACACCAAGCTTTCTGTGGACGTACAGCTGCAGTGACTTGTCTAAAAGTCACGCAGGCAGATCAATGTCACAGCTTGTCCGTGACCCACTGGGCCAGGCTTCCTTCCATGCCATAGCTAGCCAGCTGCTCACCCGGCATCGCCAGCCCCGCTTTGGTGAGAGCCAGCTTGGGTATGTCCCCTCCCCACAGAGCGCATCAAACCGATGCAACTTTAAGCAAATTATATCTTCTAAGGATATTTGTGTGTACGGTGTTCCAGCAGATGTCTACTCAGGGATATACAGAGATACTGTTTTTCCTATGTTTTCAGCCCAGAGTTTGACGTGTCTACTTTTTCCAGCATACGAGGGCCCGATATCTGAGAAGGCTGTAGTAAAGACGAGCAGCCTTGCAATGTATTAAGCATGGCAGCTTCTCCTCACTGGCTGCTGGGAGACTCCAGAGCATTGTCCTGAAAACATTTACAGGTCCCACCAGCCCTACCTGTCCTTTCGGCTTATCTCGCATTCCCAGAGATGGAGAACGCGTGTGCCGTACTCACCGCAGCCCAGAGGAAGAGAAGTCCCATCGCTTCATTGCCAAGGCAACAGTGTCTGCTTCAACCAGGTAGATAGATGGTAGTAAGAGATGTTTGGCCTATAAACTCAGACTGAAGCACCTTTCTCCAGGAGCATGCACAGACCTACTTAACGTGCAGGACAAGGATGGCGTGAGAAAGCGGGTGCTCTCTTAGGGAGCATTTTTATTTATTCCTGTTTACACTAAATGCTTTGCTCACCTGCTTCTCGCAGCTGCTTCTTTTTGGTTGTGGTCCATGGGCAGATACAGAGTTATGCAGACGGGTGAGAGAGCTTTTTGTGTTCGGAGGGATCGGTGCGAGGCGCCCATCCCCACCCCGGGTGCCCCCACACCGACCCACCCACAGCGCTCCGGCACCCCGGCGCTTCCAGCTGTCCTGGGCAGCTGGAGGGCTATTTTTAACAGGGCATCGCACTCCATATCTGAAGCAGAAACTATTGAGTCCACGAGGCTCGAAATTAAAAAAAGATTGAAATGAGAGACACTTTCTGCTTTGTTGTCTCCCTGTTTTTTAATTAAAGATCTTTGATCTTGTTATTTCCTTCTCCATGTCTTGAAGGCAACTTGTTTGGTTCGTATTTGTCGACAATATTTCTAGATCACTAATAATAACAACGGTGAGGGGAAAAAACAGGTCAAATAAACAAGTGGCATTTAACCAGCTCTCAGAGAAAAGAGGAAGGTATGTACAAGTCAGAGAGAAACCACTTATTAGGTGTTCTCAGGGCACCCTCTAAGCTTGCGAAACAAGTGTCTCACCAAAGGCTGAAGCAAAATTGCCTTCCTTTTCACCCATTTTTTCCCTCCTGTTTTTAGATCATGTCTTTACAAAGCTCCGTGCAACACAAGCTATTTGTCGCCCAGTCCCATCATTAAAGTCACAAAATAAACGTGGCTTGGCTAGCGTGAGCTGGTGGTGTAAACAATTTCACCCCTTTAACAATTTGAGGCACAGCTCAGCTGCCTCTGAAATGAGTTCCGCCTGCCTGGATGCTAAAACCAAAGCCTTGTGGTTGGTGTACCGAGGGTGTGACAGTCACAAAACAACCAGGTCAGGAAGTGCAGAGTTAAAAGGCGAGGAGTGAAAACAGTCTGAGAACATGAATTAGAGAGAGGACGGAGTAGTCAAGCACTTGACAATGTCACGGAGGCACTATAAAGTTGATGGGGGGATGATTTCCCGATGGTAGGATTTCTCCTATATCTCAGCATTGCCTGGGGGGTGAGGGGTGTTGTCAGGCCCCACAGAATTTTAAGCAATATTGTCTTGATCTGGTGTCTAAGAGCAGGGAAGTGGTTTGACGAGGGGTCCCGCTGTGGCTGCCTCCTAAGCAATCCTTCCTCGCTGCTGAAATTCACAGCTCAACCTACAGACCTTCTGCCAAGGGGGGTGGGTGTACCTGTGTGCATTTGCACACCCCAGAGAAGGTTGGGTGGGGAGGGTGCAGGAAACATTTAGACCATGAAAAGCCACTGATATCCCTCTGTCTTTCTTTGGCAACTGGAAAACAGGTGAAGAAAACCACTATGGAAATCCTGAGCACAATAGGCTTAATGCTGCATAACTTATGGGGGCTGACATTGGCTTACTCCAGTTTAATTGCAGGTAATCTGGGAATTGGAAAGTTCAGAGACCCAGAGCTTGGAAATGATGCCTAGAGTTCAAATAGTTGGCAAAAAGATGGAAAGACAAAAAGTGAGGTGGAAAGAAAAGAAGCCACAGAGAGAGAGAAAATAAGGTGGGATTTGGGGGAAAGTCCCACTGCGACCCAGCCCCTGCCTGAACAAATGGCAGGGGATAAACACATCTGGCTGCACCCAAATTGGGGCAGTTCCAATCACGTCTATTCCAACCTTCTCAGATATTTAGGGTCCTAACTCCTCAGACTGGTTACCTTAAGTTCCCCTTATAGTCAATAGTGAGTGTGTGTTGTGTGTGGGAGGAGAAGGGAGGGCAGGGATGGAAACAAGAAGCCCCTCCAGGTGCCAATCCAGAGCATGGAGATGGGGATCCTTCACTGCTGGAAGACCCCGGCTCTTTCCCTGCCCGTGGCAGTCCCCTGCTGCCAGCCTGGCAGAGGTGGGCACAAGCGTGGCTGGTGCCCATAGGGCAGCGTGCGTGTCTATAGGGGTGTCTGGTCCCCAGGCAGGGTGACGATGGGCAGATCCATTGCACGAGCCAGGTAGACTCATCTTTGTGATAGCGGGTCCCAGCTTGGAAGCCCTGCAGCAACCGCTTACCATTAAAGTGATATTCTACTTTTATTTTGCCTCTCAACAGGACTCGGTAGCCAAGGTACTGCCCACACAGGACTGGGGTTAGGTTCCTCGGGTGCACAGCAGTGCTTTTAGTTATGCCCCACTGGGAAAACTGCTTGCCTTTGGTGCTGCCCTGTTGCACCGGGGGGGGGGAGCTCAGCACCCGGCCGGCTCCTGCAGCATCACTCACCAGACCCGTGCCAGGACAACGCCTGCCCTTTACTGCCCAAGTCATCGCATTGCATGACCCTGCCTATAATTAATAACAACCCGTCCCGTAGAGAAGCAAAGACACTGAAAATAGCCCAGCCCCACAAATATTCAAGCCCATAATCCCAGGTGAAATGACCGCTCTGGCAAGCAAAACCCCAAACTGCCCCAAAAACTCAACTGCCTGAGGTGCGTGTAGCATCGCACACAAGGGCTTGCCAAGATCTCCCCTTCCACCATGCCAGGCTGCTCCCCGGGCCAGCCCTGCCTGCCCCGTGCCCTGCCCAAGGGGAAGTCACCCGTGGTGACAAGCTTTTGTGCAAGTAATCCTCTCTTCACACCATGCAATACCAGAGTGGAAAGCCTCCCCAGGCTCCCCTGAGGAGCGTGCCGATGGTTTGGGAATGGCAGCGGCCAAGCGGCGATCTGGGAGCTTCCCTGGAGGGGTGTCAGAGCCACCTGAGGCAGAAGAGAAAGGGACAGCCACTCTGAGGGGCTTGACGGGATGGCTAAAAGCTCTGTGAATATATTGTCGTTACCATAGACATGCCGTTTTCAAGGACTCCTGCAGGACCCTCTTGGAGATGAGCTTATAAAATCTTACATCTTTGCCCTACAGCTCTCTGAAGTGTGAGATTAAGGTGCCGGTGGCTAATGAGGTTGGCCGGCATTCAGGCTCCACGGCATAAATGGAGCTTCGTTCGCATCCTTCTCGCTTCATGGTAGCTCAGGGCAGTGGAAAAGCTCTGCTGTGAACATGGATGCGACCTACAAGGCACTGTGTTCATTTTAGTAGGGTGGTTGTGACTGTGTAGAAGTGGTCTGCCAACTGAGAGCTCCCTGTGAGTTTTGGAGTCCCGCTCGTTGCATTTTCTCCCTCGAGAAGGAAGAAGAAAGAGATAGGACAGGGCCCAGGTAATGTCACGGAGCTAACAGAGCTAGCACCAAGCAAATGAGATCTTTTTCTGTCTCCAACATCACCAGCAGATCAGAGGTCGCCGCATTTTCTTAATGGTGGTGGCGTAAAGAGCAGAGCGAGCACAGCCTGCTTCCTCTAGGGAAGTTCTGGGGTGGCATCTGGACAATCTGTGTGATTTATAAATTGAATGGTTTGGGGAGTTTGGGTTACATCAGGACTGAAGGATTAGGTCACAACATGCAGCCTTCACATTGAACTAACAGATTTCCTTCTCTTGAGTGTCTTGGAGAAAAGAGAGATTTTATAGATGTAGATAGATTTGAAGCTAGATAGCATCTCTGAGATCCTCCTACAAACACATGGGAGGAGCGCCACACTAGCAATACTAGCATACATTTAACAAGTGAGGCACTTTTTTTATTGAGAGGGGTGGGAATGTTGAAAAGGGTCCATACCAAAATATTCCCAAAGCCAAATGAAGCCACATGAGGAGCAGTGCCCTCCAGCACTGCTGAGCTCAGCACCGGAGTTGGACAGCTATAGCTTTTTTTTAATGTTCCCGTGGAAAAACAGGCAGCTCGGGAGGTCCTGATCTGCTCTGCCTCTTCTGTCACTCTGGGGAGCTTCCTGCCCTTTCTATTCCTGATGCCTGTTGTGAGCCAAGGAAGAGTTAGCTTAATCAGCAACACCAGCCACTGATTAGTGCCAAGCTGTTGTCATTAATCACTTCAAAAATCACTGCGCTGAAAATAGTACTCAGGGTCAGATGTTCAAAAACTGGCGTGGTTTAACTGATGTCATTTAACCTCAGGCACAAAGCCAGACCACACCCCTAAAGAAACACTATTTCTTTGCTTTACGTTACATATTATTTGTGATTTTTTAATTCAAATCCACTCACAGCCCCGGTGACGTGGCACGAAAAGCTGCTCTTCACCTTTCCTAGAGGAAACGACTGCTGTGAGTGGTTAAACACCTCCAGGTGAAGGCAGGCTGGACCAACAAGCAACCTGTATCACCCCAAAAGATGCATAGGGCTACTGGCCTGAGGGTTTGGTCATGAGCTTCTCTGTGCTGTGGACCCCCCCTCTCCTTTGGAATCTCAGCCCAAATACTTGGCAGATGCACTTGGGGCTCATTACATTACAGAGGCAGCATGTTCGTTGCGCTCCCCCGAATGGCATTTCATGTGCGCTGCACTTGTTTTGTATTTGCTATATTTAAGCCACAGAAATATGCGCTGATGAGGAAAAGAGGGCCGTGGTGGTATCTTGGAGGCTGGAAGGGAATGAAAATCATTCCTGAAACTTGCAGTCCTCTGTGCAGAACTGTGGCCCAGGAGAAGGAAAGAGGAGCGCGGTCAGCTTGGGTCGCTGGCTGCACTGAGGACCCGGCTGGGTCACCCATACTGCTGTCCATCTGGAAATGATTTCAGGGCAACTCTGGTTTTATACGAGCATAACTGAGGATGGAAATTGCTTGGAGCCTTTGCCCCAGAGGACTCTTCCTGGGTTTCTAATATGAAACCGCCATGTTAGGAACATGCAGGAATACAGGTGTGCAGCTCAGCAGGATTTTTACATGGCACTTGATTTTGAAACTTGTCTGGCATTATTTGCTCCTTTCTCTCCAGCCTAGCCTTTGCATCCTTCTCCTACCTGACCATCATTTTCCCCAGACCATGCTCTTCATCCCTGCAGATCCTCCCCTTCTTGCTGTGACCTGTGGGACACGCCGAGCAGGAGGAAGGCAGAGGCTGTCTCGATGCTGCTGCTGGAGGACACAGCAAGGCAGGACAAAGCCCTGGGTTCTCCCGACCCGCTTTTTGAATCATGGACCTAGGATACCTTTCGTGGTTGCTAACATGTCCCGTAGTGTCTCGCCCCACATAAAAACTATCCTTTGTGATCCTTGGTCCTTCCAGGCCAATTTACTGCTTCATAGAGTGGAGTGGATGAGGATGGGGCTGGCCCAGCCATGCCTGGGACTGCTAAGCACAGTGTGCTTCGGCACGTACAAAGAAAGGCTTTCTTCCTCTGTGCTTCAGAGCATGACCAAAATTTGCCTCTCAAGTGCAGGTGAGGCTGCGAGGGGAGTCTGGAGGCAAACGTGGGCTGGGTCCTCATTTTAACTGCAGTCCTGGTGTAGCCAGTAAGTTTCAGCAGCAGGTATTACTGCCTGGTAACTTGGGTAGAGATGGCATCAATCCCTAAGAGACCCCCAAACATAGTGGGGACGTCAGCCCGCTGTTGTGAAGGAAGATGAAGTTTGTGATAAGGAGCCAGGTCTGGGCACTTGAGAGCCCAGAATCGGGAAAGAGCCAAGAGATTCAAGAGGATCCCAACGAGGAATTTGGGATTAGATCGACTTTCTGTCTACAAAGCCAAATCCTTTCCTGGAGCTGGTCTAGGAGGGCCTTCTTGATCTTATACATGGTGGTTGTACTGGGAAAGGCAGCCCCGAGCAGGTATCTATCTATCTCACGTGCTGCAGACCTGTGGGAAGCACTGCGTCCCACCCTCCGCGCTCCTCCAGGCAAGGTGGGAGAGAGGGTTTTGAGGCTGTCCAGCAGCGGGACTTCAAGCCAGCCCATCGCCAACAGCACGGAAGAGGTTGTCTGACAGCCATGCTCCCAAAAAGCAGGCCAACAGCACCATACCTGTCGCTTCGGATCTCTGATCACTACCATAGCTTTGATCATCGCATTGCGTTGCTGACTTCCAGCTGTCCAGGAAAGCAAAAATAAGTTTCCAGCAGTTTTTCATGTGCCTTAATTAGAAAACAAGGAATGCTTTTCAAAAACAGGAGAGGGGGAAAAAAATAAGGCTAGAGCTGCAGTACTAGACATGCCATCCACACACTTGGCGTGCACTTAAGAGCCGCTCAGCCGGCCCTGGTTGCTAAGCAGTCTGAGAAATGGGAATGTGCTGCTCCCTCCAACCCTCCATGAACATTGCCACTCAAAACCTGCCCAGAAGAGGCAGTGGGGCTGATTTTGAAATGGGAACACTTCTGGGGTAAAAATATGCAATTGGTGGCTCCTTCGTCCTGCTCCCCCGAGTTATATTCGTGAGGGCAGGTAGGGTGTATGCTTGTGCATCCGCCTCCCGGAGTTAAGTTGCTATCTTCAAATGCTGCCAGAGGCACAGGCCGTCGGTGGGAAGTGTTCTTGCTCTGAAGGCAACTATCTCAGACCGCCACAAATGCAGCAAGGTGGGACAAAGATGAGATAAAAGAAGGATTACCTATGGAAAGCGTTATCTCTTGCGGTACTTTAAAAGGTAAAGGCAACTCCCCTTTCCGTCCCTAGCCCCCTGCCTCCGCACCCGTAGCTGTTCCTTGCTATACCAAGTGTGTCCTGACCACCGTGCCACAGGGCACAACCACCGCATTACACTTTGGTCATTCCCAAAGATCCAGCTGTGCCGAGCATCTGGCCAGAAGTCCCAGAGGATTGAATCTGTTCCTGAATCACTGCAGAAGATCAGCTCAAGTAACTTTTTTCCCCACAAAGTGCCCCGAGAGCTTCAGGTGGAAAGCTTTGCAAAAGCAACATCAAAAGAAATGAGGAACTTGAGGGTGGAGCAGCAATGCAGCAATGGGAAGTAAAAGGGGGGAAATGGTTGCACAGTGGTTAGAGGATGTCAGCAGTGAAAAACAAGTGGGTATCAAACTCTTTTAGAAGGAGAGCAAGAAGTGTTACAGGATGATGGTGAGCGCAAGCCAGATGTACTGGGCAGGCTCAGCTGACAGAGAAGGTATAAATATGACAACGGAGTCAACCCAAAGAGCAGCATGGGCAGGGTGTAGTATAGAGAGCAGGAGAGTTGTGGCAACACTCTGTTTAGCTGGAAAGGGTAATGGTGAACTTGCGTACGGTCAGCAAGTTAAAGCTTGCGTCTTGTCCAGATTGCTTATGGCAGGGGTCAGGCTCTTTTCTTTTACCTCTCCCCTAAAAGCCTTTTCGAGTGATGGTTCTGGCACCTGCCATGCTCCCCACTCTCAAATATGATCATTCATCTCTTTTTTAGACCAAGGTCCCCAGGTAAGAGCGCTCAGGTTTGCTACCGATGTTCCCACAGAAGGCTCACCCGGGTGTGATACCTGCTGGACATGTCCTGTGGGGCGTCCATCAGCCATACGAAGATGCCGTGTGGTTCCACGAACCCCTGTCTGAGCAAGGGAGTTACACAGAAACACAGCAAAGGGGAGTTAGAACAGAAAAATCCTGTGTACAAATTGTCTTCATTAAAGGCTAGGGCAGGCCTGATCTATCTCAGACATCCAAAGCTCAAAGCCATGGTCTGCCCACCCGTCCCCCCGCCTCCTTTGGCCTCTCACTGATCCACCCGTGCTAACGAGAGACCTCCATGCAAATTGCTAGCTGCATGGTCTGCTGAGCACTGCCACCCACCACCAACCCTGGCTTTCAGGTGAACGAAGTCACCCAGGACTGGGCTAAGTCTTTGTATCTGCATAACAGACATACATCCCCACAGTAAGCAGGGCAATTGCAGCAATACCCCACATTTTCACGAGGGTCCTCACAGAGTCTTCCCGCAGAACATCTTAGGGGGGAAAGAGGGTTTCCCCCAGACCTCTGTCCAGACTACTGGGTCCTGCTCCCCCTTTCCAGGTTTCTCTAGACACCTCTGCAATGGACCTAAAAGCCAGGGGGTCCTCCTGCTCTGCTCATTCAGGGGATTTAGTGGGTTGGAGCCTGTGGGGCAATGGGAAAAGTGGAGTACTTCTTATTATATCCACCCCCCGGAGTGATGTGTAACTGATGCATATCAGCCAGAAAATCCTGCTCAGCCCTTGCAAGAAGCCTTCCAGGTGCCTGGGAGGAGCAGAGCATTTAGGTATTCTGAGACTATAATCTCTTCTCTGATAATCCTGATTTACTCTTTGGCCCGGGAGCAAAGGCTAATAGAAAGCAAAGTGCTCCGACAAAGCCTAGCAGGTCATTTAGGAACTCTGGTTAGTTGTCTCAAGTATAAAGCGGGATTATCATTGCTGGGAATTAGTGTTTGTGAAGGTGCACTGGAGCTGGCAGGGAGATGGAAGTGCAGCATAATTGTCAATTACTGGTTTGGAAAGGTCACTGTTTTCTGGAGACAAAGCTAGAATCAGCTGTTGTCACTTAGAAATTTCTCTAGGGACGTTCATGCTGACCTATTTTTAACATAACAGCAGATTACACTGCAATACAGTGAATAATTTATAGGAGTAGTAGCATGATCACAGTCACAATACAATGGCAACTTCGGTTCCTGCCTAATTATGGAGGGAGGCAGAGCTCCCTGGCATTTTCCACTGAATTAGCAAAACAAGGCACACGTGGAACAAGTGACCCGAGCCTTTCAAAAGCATGCGTGTCAGCATGAATACATGTCCGGAAGGACTAAGTGGGGCAAAGATTTTATCTAGAGCATCCGTAAACCTACTCAGTCTCCCAGCAGTTTCGTCAAGCTACAGCACTGGGAGCAGGGAAGTGGGAATGTGTGCAGGGTTGGGGGTGATGGAGAGGAGGAAATTAGTTTTTTGCGTTTGCTATGCAAAACTATATTGAGAAACCAAGAGAAACAGCTCATACCTCCCAAGCACATGTATTTGCATAGGATAGAGAATTTTTCCTTGAAAGAGGAGGCTGCAAATGAATGAGGTTATTTGCATCTGCAACCTTAAGTTGAAAAAATCTTCTGCAAGATAAGACCAAAAGGGCCAGAGGGAATTTGTAACATGGGTTGCACATAGAGTCATTGCCAAGAACTACCGTAGGAGGCTCAAGGTTGAAGTAAGATGCTGCAATTAGTATATGGCACTGAAAACCTTGAACAAATTAACCAGGCTTCCACAGTGAGAGCTGCCACCCCCTAAAAGGCTGAAATGGACTCAAAAGCATATTAAGTATGCATGATGAGACATTTATAGCTTTCAGCATTGCCACAAATATTCCCTCTCCTCTTCCCCTGGCATTCCACAGCCTGAAGCGCACAGCTGCTTTTTCCAGAAAGCAACTTCTCCTCCTTGGCCTCAGAGTTCACGTCCTATGTGAAACGGGGGCATAGTCGATTCAGTCAGAGACACAGAAAGGTCACCCCCAAAATTTCACCTTGGAGCTACGGCAGTAGCACGGCGTTGGCAGCAGCCCCTACGCTTTTTCCAGCGGAGAACTGGGTGCCTCTGGAAATGCCACCGCTGTAGAGCCCATCTGAACTCAGAAACCCTGGAAACAGCCGGTAGGCCCCAGAGGTCTGCACACCAGTGTGAAGAGCATCCTTTTCTGCTTTTACTGAATCTGGAGTCGCTTTCTCTCATTTCTACTTCTTAAGGCTACAGGGTGCTGTTTATTTTCAGCATACAATATAAATAACACATGTTCATTATTCTTGCTGAAAATTACTTAAGATGATAGGTCAGCTGGAATTGGCAGCCTGGATTTTTTATTCAGTGAGGTTTTTTTTCCCATGCATAAATGCTCTGTGAAACCCCAACTCTTTTTCTTTGTTGTCATTTCCTAAATTTCTCCATACAGTATCATCCTCTGTGTGACAGGTCTGTGTGCTCCATGAAAAAACATTTGCCTTTGAAAGGGTGAGTCTACCTATCCTGACCCAATAGGGGAAAGACACAGGCATATGGGGAGGGTATTAGTATTGCCTCCTCAAGCCACCTTCCAAATTGTGTCTATTTACCAACCCCACAGACTTGCCAGGGATTCCCTTTGCCCCCCCCCCCCCCAAAAAAAAACCCAACAAACCAAAAAACAACCCAAACACTTCCAGCTGCCTAAGAGGCACAAGGGAGAGTTTGTTGAAGGACTCTGCAACAGCTTTAAATGTTGGAACAGCAAATCATATAGAAAATATGACATGGGTGTTCGGTACTGCTGTTGGGTGATGGCTGATGTAAAGTCCAGTATGAAAAAAAGCTGCAGAAGAGAAATGGAGAAGTCCTAAGAGCAGCAATAAATATATGCAGAATCCTTACCTCTCTAGAGAGATGCAGTTATAGAAAATAAGACTATACATTTTGGAAGGAAGACCGGATTTGAAGAAAATACCCCACAATACAGCATTCCTGCCTTTTTTTCTTTCTTGGGCTAACAGAGAAAAGATGCTCACCATTCCCCCGGGGAAGGACCGGAGGGCTTTTGCGGCTCTCCCATCTTTTGGCCGAACAGCCCGAGAGGCAACAAGCGTCGAAGGAAAAAATGGAAGAGTCGGGGCGAACCTGGGGGGGGTCCGCACCCCCCCGTGGGGGCGGACCGCGGCCGCGCAGCAGCAGCACCGCCTCCTCCTCTTCCTCCTCCTCCTCCTCTTCTTCCTCCTCCTCCTCC
>NW_010973023.1:5577095-5641059 GCF_000737465.1 Haliaeetus leucocephalus | reverse complement strand
TTTTAATTTCTTATTTTATTTTTTCATTTTCATTTTATTATTATCTTTAATTATGGGGATGGGTCGCCGGGGTGCCCGAGGAGCGCTGGGCGGCGACGGGGGGCGAGCGGCGTCCCGGGGCGGGCTGTGAGCGGCCCCGCCGGCAGCAACAGGTACCCGGCCGGGCTCGGGGGGGGGGGACACGGGACAGAAACCCGCGTGGGAAGGAAGCTGGAGGTGGGGGACGACGACACTTCTTGGTGCCGAGGCTGGACGCGAGCGAGCTGAGGTCGCGGGGGGTGAGGCGGCGACGGGGTTTTGAGGAGGGGAAAGGGGGTTTCTGGGGGGCTTCTTGGGTGGGAATGGGAGAAAAAAATCTTGGGTGTGTGTGTTCGGTGAGGGATGTGAAAAGCTGGGCGGGGGAACTGGTTTAATGTTTTCTCACAGCGCGTGGAAGTGCTTAGCCTGGTTTCCATGAAAAAAAAAAAGTCTCAGCGTCTCCTTAGGTCTTGTCTTTCTATTTCCAGTGAGCTTTTATGGTATTACTGGTTGGAGGAAAGCTTAGACCCTCTTAAGTTCTCCTTTCAGTCTCTGGCTCATTCCCAAGAACTGATGCAAACATATTACACACTGGCATTGCACTTCAGTTTACCTTTGAATGCCCTGGTTACAAAAGGTCATCCTAATCCTATGACTGATCTTTCTATTGCTGTGTTAACTGAGCATTTTGCTGTCTCTCATTCAAAGTTTCAAAAAGCTTTCTGGAAACTCTGTGCGTGCGTTTGCGTGCGTTTGCGTGCGTGTGGCCACTCTGCCTTTGCGCCCTTTCGTACATCTCCCTGGGAAGAGCTGACTCTTATTTTCAGCGTAATTTCTGTATTCATTAATCTGGCCGTGCATTCTGCCACGCTCATCTTAATTACCGTGTTTGAGGCTGCTGTCACGCAGCTGGAGCCCGGGGCAGGGAACACACTCCCCAACAGAAACATTATCTTCATCTTCCCCAGTGGCTAATTAGGTTTCACAAGCATCCCTCTCCTTCTGAATAAACAAAAAAAATGAGAGCATACCCAAACAGGGGGCTTGAGGAAGGAGGCAAGAGGAAGGTGTCTTTCCTGGAAGATTCCTGTGCTCGCTGCCCAGGCGTCTCTGAGATCTTCACGTTCTGGGAAGAGATTTAATGGGATCTGGTTTATTGTGGCCAGACTCGAGGAAGGTATCCGCTGGGACAGGTTAGAAACAGTGCTTTATAACCGTAACGGGCAAACATGACAAGAGTGCTCCACACTTAAGTGTGGGTGGGTATATATTAGACGATGGCAGCAAAATCTATCTTTTCCTCCGTAAATTCAGCATTTTCTCAGCCAGTAACTAAATCGCTAGGACAGTCACTTAAGATGGTGTCTGTGCTTCTTGCAAGTGCAGATAAGCACTTGTGCAATGTGGACTTTTAAAATCCCATAACCTGATGCTGGTTTAACTTTTGACATCCAAGCAGCATTTCCTGGACAAGGTGTGGGCTTTGGGTTTTTGTTTGTTTGTTTTGCTTTTTAAGGAGCAACAGGTTGAATTTCTTTCCAGGCTCCTGCCTAAGGAACAGAGCAATTAGCTTTTCTCTCTACTCCTCTCAAGAACGACAGTACAGTTACATCTTAGAGGCATTTCTGTAGCAGAATTAATATTTCTTAAACACTTGGGGATGTGTAAGGGGAGAAGTCTGTGGTTTGTGAAGGAGCATCCCTAAGTGAGAAGGTTGCTTTACCTCCTTGAGGTCTCAAGGCACATGACCATTTTATTCACCTGTATCACAGAGCAAATACTCAGGGTGACAGTGGTGCAAAACACGGCCTCAAGACTCACAGCAGCACGTTCACACGCCACGCGGCATTACCTTTTGCTGTTTGATATTTTTAAACCTGAGCAAGAAGAAAGGTAACTTCCAGACAAAGCAGGCGGCTGGAAAAGGTCCGGTTCCAGGGGGAAGGCGCTTTGCTTCCCTGCTAGGAAGAAGTGGGAGTGAGAACTAAAAGCAGCATTGGCTTTTCCAAAAAAGGGATAGCTGGTCTGACTTTTTCTTTTTTTTTTTTTTTTTTCCTCGTGCTATACGTGTGGCAGTGACAAGCTGCTCACGGACAACCCACTTACTGGGGTATTTTCATCAGTCAAGCTAAGCCACAAGCAGCGGGGAGATAGGCAGCTTGTGTCTGTGGCCATTCAACCAGCACAGAGCATCAGCTGAAAGCAGACAGGGAAGGAAGCAAGGGGAGCGATGCCTGAACGCACGCTCCTGGCACGGGCTTGTTAGAGAGGACTGGGACGTGAATTAGTATCGGATAGGGGCCCGTCGCATCACTTCCAAGCGATGTGGTTCCTGGATGACTCTATTAACAAAATGGAAAAAGACCTGGTTATTTTCCTACTTAGCAGGAGCTTGGAGGTCCCTGTTTTGGTCGCTCAGCTTCCAGTGCTCGTTGCTCTTCTGGCAGGAAGGTTGTTAAAGAAGTTTCTCTGTAAAAGATTTTCAAAATTAATCAGCAAGAGCATGCACTGACTGTTTTTCTTCCCTGCCAGTTTTGCACAGATTGTGTCACAGACTGCAGGATGTGCTTGCCCTTTTAGAAGGCAGAGAGAAAGAATTGGGCCCTCTGTGAATTTAAAATAAAACTTAAAGTCTTTTGACAGCAGAAGCAATTTTGCTCCGGGGGACTTCACAAACCGTGGTGGCTCCACTTTGGAAGTGCACCAGTGTAAACGAGAATTTAATTTCCTCCCTGTAGCAAAGTTGCCAACATCTTTGTTTCCCTCTCTGTCCTTCAGACAATTTAGTTTTACCAGAGCAAAGCAGGAGGGCAGTCTGGGCGGCTGGAGAAGGAACGATAGGATGGGCTTTGCCAACTCGCCGTGAGAGGTCTAGAAAGAGAGCAGCAGCAGGAGCCAACCCTGGATGCAATAAACCGGATCATATTATGAGTCTCTGCCTAATGTCAGGAATGGCTTAGCTAAGGCTGGGCAGCCAGCTCACTTTGAGCCCCATGACCGTCCTTCCCTGCATATCCCAAATCAAAGCAGAAACTGCGTATTTTTCTGGCTGCTCAGCAGCTGTATTTCTGCTCCTCAGTGCAAACGCTGCTCTTGCCCTCGCTTACCTGCACCCAGGTGGGCTGCGTGGCTGCGCTAGGGCTGGCTCACCCCAGTCCTGTCCCGTCCTGCAAAACTGGTGCCTCTGGCTCCTGCTCCAGGCAGGTATTCCAAAGGGAAAGCAGCGGGTACCAGGTTAATACTCTCCGGGAGCTGGTTTTACCCCCATTTGGCAATCTAGAGACAGCTGCCACGACAAAACCTGGTCGAGCATCCTCCTGCGAGCGAACACTGCTTGTTTGCTTCCCGGAGCACCTTGAGCTCTTGTTTTACTGCAAGTGGGCAGCAGTTTTGTCTCAACTTTCACAGAATCATAGAATGGTTTGGGTTGGAAGGGACCTTTAAAGGTCATCCAGTCCAACCCCCCTGCAATAAGCAGGGACATCTTCAAGTAGATCAGGTTGCTCAGAGCCCCGTCCAACCTGACCCTGAATGTTTCTAGGGATGGGGCATCTACCACCTCTCTGGACAACCTGTTCCAGTGTTTCACCACCCTCATCATAAAAAAAATTCTTCCTTATTTCTAGTCTAAATCTACCTTCTTTTAGTTTAAAACCATTACCCCTTCTGCTTCGCTACACGTCTGCATTCAGGGGATTTGGATTCAATCCCCTGAGTTTTGGCTCTCCCACTCTAGCTTTGAAGTATTTTGCTGCTGAGTCTGGTGCTGTTGGGAAGAAAGAGGATTCCCCCCGCCCTGACGACATCCAGGTTAATTAGGGAGCAGCACAGAGGCTCCAGGAACCAGCTGTATCCCAGCCGTGATCCAAAAGCAGGTCCCACTACGTGCCGCCCCACTCACTGGAAGGTGTGGAGAAGAGCAGGTTCCTCGGTGCTCTTGAATTGCTTTTTGGCAGCCGCAAGCACAGACCTTGCCTTGGTCTTTGCATCCAGGCTCTTCACCCAGTGACCTCCATAAGAAGCGAGTCCTCTAAGCGTGACGCAAGGACTAACTCAGTTTTTTTTCCTAAAGTTATCTTTTTCTGCTGTGTTTTTTATGTTACAAGGGTATCCTGTAATCTTTATTCCCCAACCAGCACAAAAGAAATGACGGATTAGCACAGAAGTATGCGAGCATCTTTCGTCTTTTCAACGGGAGGAACAAATTGAAGCTGACGGTTCCCTGGAACCAGTGCAACACATGAAGTAGTCACAATAATACATTTTATCTTCCAGCCCTTTTAAAGCATGAGAAGCTCTCCGGTCTCTGATGCCTCCAGTAAGCTGACCTTGGCTGGCAGAGCCAGCCACCTCATTACTGCTGTCCCACTGCTCGCAGCCTGCCCTCTCTCTTGGCCCTCAAACAGCCTGATTAGCTGCAGCAGCTAGAGCTTCCCAGGTCAGGCAGCCTGCTGGTAACCCTTCAGTGACACCAGATCTCTTTCAAATACTCCCTTCTGCAAGAAACCACTTTTTTTTTTTTTTTTAAATCCAGAAAACCCATTTAGCTGTACCACCCAGAGATCTGTCAGACTTGCGTTTGTCCTGAAAACATCACCAACAGGAAAACTTCGAGCCACCCATTGACTCCAAAAAGCAGTTGCAGCAGAGAAAATCTATCTAGTCATCACTGAGGTTCTGGTTTTAGTTTGTGCCTTCATCTCTGCAGAAGACCAAGCTAGACAGACCCTATCTATTACTATTTAAATCTTTCTATTCGAGCTGACCAAAGGGAGGAACTAATTTACAGTGAAATCTGTTGGAGGTAGGCAAATAAGCACCTGCAAATAGCTGCAGGAGGTTTATGTTTCAACAGACGGGGCAAGGTTGAGCACCGCAGCTTCCTTTCTCTTTCCCCAAATTACCATCCCACTGTCTGAGCAGCCAAAACAGCTTGATTTGTCCCTCAATGAGGCATCTGTCTTCTTTGTTGAATTTACCTTGCATCTGCCAGAAGACTGAGGCAAAACAGAGGGGAAAAAAACCGTGGTTTGTAGTGAAGGAACCCCTTGAGGATGCCTCAGAAGTGTTGGGGAGCAGGACTTGTGCTTGGGGCTGAGATGGTGGCGCTGGTCCGTGGTACTGCTGCAGGCAGGCAGGTAGGTAGGGCAGTTCATGTAGTTCTGTAGTCAAAGTCTGACGGGCGTTTTCTAATCGTATAACATGAGGGAAAGGGCCTCTTCTGTAATTAAGCAACTTGATGTCCTCTGTTGGAACTTAATTTAAAAATGTTTGGGTTTAAGACTTTAATTGTGGTACAGAAGTAGGGGCGTATGTTACAGCTTTCTGCAATAACATCCCCACAAGTAGTCTTTGGCCAGGGAGTCTCCCCGGGTATGGAGACACCTTTTTGTCTTCTCATCCTTGCAAGCATCGCTGGAACATAGTAGCAAGAGCTATCCCTGTGCACTTTCCCAACCATACAGGCACGTCAGTGGGTGATGATGCTGTTGAAAAAAATGCCACTGCTCAATTAAGTGTATAATGTGTCAAGTCTTGCATGACTGACTGCACTTTCCTTGTCTTGTTCAGTACATCCGCAAAATACTGTTTTGTTAGTTCAAAGAAGGACTTGGGTTTTTGGCTAGAGATGATTGTGGGATAGGAAGCAATTGGCTGTGAGGTGCTCTTTGAACCACGAGGCTTTTTCCTGAATTCAGTGTAATGCTTGGAGGCCGCATCTACTTAGGTATACACAAAATCTTATGAATAAGAATAGACATCTGCTAAAGTAAACAGAGATGAATGTTTAGTTTATTAGATGTTCAGATTAATAAAGCCAAGAGCTGGAAGTGCTCACTAAGTCATCTGTGCTACACAAAACCAAACCGAAGCCTTATTAAAAATGCTAAGACTTCAACTGAGGCTGGAGAATAATCAGCTTAAAATTCTGCCTGCATATACCAAGGTTTTGCTTTCTTTGAAATCAGAGGGAAACGTTGCCATCATCTCCCCAGATGGCAGCTGGACCACAAAGCCTTGTTTCCATGCATGCAGATGCTGGACTGGACGTGCTTGCAACATACTTGATTTCCATGCCCTACGCTGACAGCAGAAGCTCCCTGAAGGTTAGATGGCTTTTCATCTGCAGTTATCCAGCAAGAGGTTGCTTTTTCCCCATTCTTTCCTGGCTCTACCCTTAAAAAGAAAATAATCCTCCTTCTTCCTGGTAGAGAAGGCGGCACCGGTGGGTCCAGCGTAACAGCTCCTATGTGAGCATAAACAGAACGCTGTTTGCGTGATTTCTCCAGCCACTGTATTTCTTGTGGGCATGTCGTGCTGCCACCAGGTGAGGAAGGCAATGGCTTCCATTGGCAAAAGGAGAAAATAGTTTTCCATCATCGTATAAAACCGTTATATCCTCCTTTTCCTATACTAGAATGATGGTCCATTACTACGATATGAATTGGAAAATGCAGAAATCTCAACAGAGAAGGAAAGGAGAAAAGAGTGGGAAGGCACTGGAGGACAAGCTGTGGGGTCACTCCTATAAGCTCGTCATTAGCCTGCGATGGCCCCGGTGGGTTTTTCCTTTAAATGGCAGACTGTGGAAAAGCAGGGCTGTGCTGAGATGCGTGCTGCCTTAATTTCTGCAATGAAAAGTTACGCAAGATAATTACCTTGTAGTTCAGCGACAATAAACGCTGTCAGATCTGTTTAATCCACGCTCAGTTTATCCGTAATGTCTCTGTGTCTAAAAGACTCGAATGGTAACTAATCCTATAGCACGGCTGGAGCGTATGATGTTTTAGAATCAAGATTTCTTTTTTAAATGTTCACTACAGATTAAATTTACCAATTATTTAACCTGACTAGATCTACTTACCGTATATTTAAGGTTTTCATCAGGTTAGCATTGGCTGTGTCCGTGACAGTAAACTACGGGCATTTGGGATTGTTCTTAGGTGCTAATGGGAACAGGAACAGACCAGCCTGTATCCATGGCGTTGAATTCCCCTGTCCTCCAAAAGAGGGAAGCACCTGAAGACTGCTTTGGGAATGGTCCTTGGCCCACACGGCTTCCCAAACCATGCCTGGTAATTGTGTGGGGGAGTGCTAACCGGGCCAAGCCAAATCTGTGCCAGTGATCACTCAAACAGTGTAACCTCCTTTGCCCCAAGGAGCAGAAAGCCCTTGCAGGTTCAAGAGGGAACAGCTTTTCTATAGTGAGAAACTTGATGGCTACTGAAATGAAACGTGGTTTCAGAAAGCAGTGACAAGGACAACAGTTCTCCATAAAATTCTATGTATGTATTCAAGCTGTTTCTGTAAACACTTGTGTATCTATGAAGCTGTCCTGCTTTTTGCGCTGGTGGGCTGTGACTATTCCATGTAAAACAGTACCGTGGGGGCAGAGACCTGTCCCTCCAGCCGTCTGCACATAGCCATGAGGTTCCTGGTTTTGCTCAGCTGTGTCCCGTTGGTCATCAGATCTCTTCTCCAGTACCAGCATCTTTAACACAAGCTTTTCCAACAGGGACTCTTTACCTAGCACGGAGCCCCCTTACCCCTTTATCCTGCATCAAATCTCTTCCAGTTACTTTTTACAGCTCCATTAATGATCCTGACTAGAGAAGATGGCAGTGGTCTGGGGGAAGTTTAGGCTATTGATGGTATTAGATGTGCACTTTTGTCTCCTATGCCTTTGAGAGTTTTTAAAATTGAAAAGATTTTAGCCAGAAGAATAATAACCTCTGCCATTAATTTTAAATAAAAGTTTTAGAGGTCATATACATAAGATCTTCTCTAGCACAAGATTCAAGTTTTTAATTTAAATGAACTGAAGCCAAGACACAGCCTCTCTCGGTTGTGCATGGACAGTGTTCAGCCACTTGATGTACTAGAAGAAAGCTTCAGACACATGCTATAGCCAAATATAAATGAAGTTAACACAGGACTTTTATGGCAATGCTCTTGAAATGGCCACACTTGTGAGGTGTCAAAAAGATTAAATAAATCCGTTGGTGCAATACTCATATCTGGGACAAGAACGTCCAGCTTTAAAGATGTTCTGTCTTAAAACATAGAGTGATGCATCTTCAACATTTTAGTGAGCGATGTGCCATTAAGACGTCCCTTGAAGTAGAACGATCATATAAACACATTTTAAATCACCCTAATCCCACGTATTTAAAGAGGAGAAGCAAAGCGTTTGTATCTCATTAGCGACTGAAAGGATTTGACAACAACGATGTTTTACTTTCCTTTCAGGGATGAAATGCCTGTCCTATTTGTTTAATTTAGCTCACTTATGCTTATATTAGGGCGTACCTGGAGTGGATACCGAGTACAGCCAGTGTTTGTCTGTCTTGGCCGAAGCAAAACAACTAATTTCTAGAGTAGCCCACTGGTTACCTAAACCATCCTACATGTGTTTACTTGGTGCCTTTACTTTCCTGCAGATGCAAAGACGTAGTAGTCTCGGCTTGCTGTCCTTGCCCGTGCTGCTGCCGTCTGCATTAAATGAGGGTTGTAAACAGCAGAAGTACTGGTGCAAAGTATTAAAAGAAAGCAGCGCTCTTAAGGGTGATTTTATATTAAACACTGCTGGGTCATTGCTTTTCTCTCCTGCCAGCGAGAAGGTTTTTATGTTCATTGCTTACACAGTCTGAGAAAGCGAAGCCACTCTGCTGCTTACACTTGACACACAAATTTAGGTCACTGCTCACAGTCATCACGGATTTTGCCAAAAGTCTCCCACCAGAGTGGCATGTATTAACATCAGGGCTGACTTACCCCACTTGTTCTCAGATCTTACTTATGGGCTCGTCCAAATGTCGGTCAGTAAGGGACACGGGAGACTGCCAGCACCACTCATGGTTTCCCAGGCCTCCCCTACTGCTAATGCCTGCAAAAGTGCAGAATAGGTTGATTGCTTTTTATGACCTGAGAAATTGAAATTCCACCCAAGGTGTGTCGTCAGTGGGGTAGTGTTCAGCAGCATATGCCAAAAGAGGTAGAGAAGTAGCCAGGCTGTTGCTAGAGTAATTCCCACAGCCTGTTTTCCATCCTGCTAGTCTAACTGCTTCTCACAAGATACCTCTTTGTAGTTTATCTTCTAAAATAGGGATAGATGACAGAGCAGGACAAAGCCTTCCACCTTTACTATTGTGTAGCACTGCCGAAATGACAGCGTGATTCATTACACGGACAGGTTACTCACGCCGAACCTCTGTTACAGATTTGGTGGAAGGTGGGTTTAAAGCACGAGAAGATCATTTTCAGTTGATTTTCAGAAATGCTTTTTCTTTAGATTATTTGCTGGTACTTGAACAGCGGGGGGCTTTGTTTTTAATTAAATCTTTAATTGACATAAAGAATAATCAATGATGAGTAGAATTGGAGCTGACTTCTAATCAAAGATAATTCTGCGTACCGGGGTGGGTTTGAAATGAATGAACATCAAATCTAATTAGACGGCCGGATTCTGATCCCTCAGCCACACTCGTACGTACTGTTACAGACCAAATATCGCTTATCGACGCTAATGCCAGCTGAATATAATTGCTCTGTGTTTCTAGCGCTGTAAGGGAACGGCATTAGGGAGGGCACCGCATGGGCTCGTGCGCACGGTCGCTCCAGCTGCCAGCGCGAAACAAATGTTGGAACTGAAAAAAAAGGAGGTCAGCTACCACGAACCCATCTGTCGTGGGCGGGAGCCATTTAGGATCAAATTTATTTTCCTTGGGTTTATTATGGTGAAATAACTCATTTGCATTTCCCTCGCCTTATGTTTTCGGCACGTGCTACGCCAAGGGTAAGGAGCGTCGCTGTAGGTGTTTCTCTGAGGGGAGGTTAAGCGGAGGAAAAGGGCAGTTTGTGGCTCTCCGGTGGGGGAAACCAGGCATGTACCAAGAGCTCTGGTGAAAGAGCGGCTACGAAAAGGGCAGGAAGAAAGCTAATCGTGGTGCAAGACAGAAGGGAGGTGCTGCTTTTACCTTAGCCACAGCCAGTCATTATTTCTGCGCTAGTGAGGTGATGAGAGTTAGAGCCAAAGGCATGTTTTACGGTAAAAATAAAAGATGAAGTTAAAAGTCCCCACACCGACTTTGGCACCTAGACTGGTGTGAAAAACGACCGATGCTTACAGAATTTGTGGAGCTATATTGCGGTGGGAGCATCAGGTATCAGGTCCTATACAATTACAGCCACATATACTTTACCATTTTGCTATTGACCTGGATTGTTAGCTTTTTTCCTACTATTACTATTGCTTTTTGGTATATGTACTTCATCCAGTTTGGGTAGGAGGAGCAGAACAAACAGCATGAGCTATTCCAGATGGTAGACAATTTGTGTTTCTGCTCAGGGTGTCTAGTGATGAGCTAGCAAATACTGTAGCACTTGAGTTGAAAATGTCCTTACATACAACATAAAAAATGTTCTTAAGGAAATGAGACCATAAAGTACAAGTCTTGCTATTAGTATCAAGTCTTGGGAAAAATATTATATGAAACAAAAGCTAAAATTTGGTACCGAAATACCCAAAGCTAATGTTTTCATTTATTAGAAACAGGTAACGGCACCTTGTGCTCACTCGCAGGGATTTCTGCATGACAAAGTAAAGCTCCCAGCTATGGGCTTAAGTAGAGCTGTAAAAGATGCACGAGTTGCATAAACGCTTCTTTGTGCATTGTAAAAACTGAATCCGCCCAAACTGAAGGTATTGAAAGACAACTAATAAAAGAAAGAATCACTGCAGACGTCACTGACGCAGATGAAAAGCTATCGGTGAAAAGCGAGCACGAGCCTTCAGAGAGATCCTGCTGGATAGTCAGTGGCGAGGCTTGGATGTCCACGGTGGGGGAAGAGACCCAGCTCAGGCTGCCAGCGAGGGCAGGACGAGCTGCGGTGGGTTAAACTAAGATTCTTGGTGCTGCAAGAGATGGGGCAGAAGTTTGCTTCCTTGCGCTGGGGCAGGAATACGTGGCTACCGACGGCTTTGATGCCCATCTGAGCGTGACCCCGGTGCTCCCACATGTCCCATTGGAAGGAGAGGGAGCCATCTCGGCTATAGCTCCCTCTCTGTGCGATGCCGCTCTCCGCAGCCATGCTGGTAAGCCCACGTGGCTCTTTTTCTGTATGCTAAAATTAACGTTCGAAGCTCACAGATCTGCTGGCCTTTCACCGGCTGATGTAGGCTTGGGAAGTGTGCTTGTCAGTATAGCCATATGCTGCTATTTAGGAATATCTCATAGCCTTGGACTTTGATGGAACAAGTGCACGTGATTTTGTTCTGGCAACCAAGAATAGTTCTTCAGATGGAGCTCACATGTCTGTACAACCCTGGCAAATGCTACCCTGCACAAGGGAGGAGCAGCCCAATCACTGGGAGCATAAAATATGCCATGAAAGTTGCAATGCACATAATCTAATGACCAACAGAAGACACCCTTCTAAGGGTGCTTCCAGGAGATCCTATCCCACAGAAATGTTCCTGACACATCCAGGAATTAGGAGCCTGTGCGCTAATGCCTAAAAGTTTTTGTTCTAAAAGTGTAAAGGCTCTTGTGCAAGAATTAAATTTCTTGTGAAAGTTTTTATAATGCTCCTGAGCGCTCTTACCCATATATTATTGTCAAATTTTTATATTAAAAAATCATCCACAAGAATGTCTATGTTCTCATCCAAGATGCATACTTCTGTGCCTACTAGGAGTCTAGGGAACATGGAAACCATAAATTCCAGGTGCTTATTTGGGCTACTGGCCATGCTGGCCTCATATTGCCAGGGTGATTCAATTAAGTCAGAAGGAAGAAGTTGGAAAATAAATACTAAAAATGGCTAGACTTTAGGCTACAAAAGCAAGCGACACCAGCCGAAGGTGTACTGAATGAGCTCAGCATTGAACTGAGCCTGAGTAAGTTTAGAATTGAATTGTGTTCTTTGGGTTTATGAATGCAAAGCAGAAAGAATTGGCTGGCTGGGAGGAGGACATGACTTCTAGGGTATAACCAGTTTCTTCCCTTATTGGATTTATTCTTTTGGACATGCACACTTCTAAATGTGATCTTATTGCAATTAAAAGTTTTTACGTTTGTAAGCTAGTCTGATAAGCAGAACACAGACCTTGACATAGATGAGAGAGGAACATATTCTTTTCTTTCATTATTCAAGAAGATACCCGTTCATTTGTTAGACATACCCCGGGTCTGCAGGTAAGAAATGTTCCTGGCATGCAAAACAGAGTCAGTTGACTTCTGCAGCCATCCAGTTGCATCAGTTTAGTGGACCCCTTCAGCTTACCTTAACTTAAATAATTACCGCCAATTTTTAACAGGCAGCCTGCAGACCACAGATCAGCAGAAGGAACAACATACAAACCATCTCACTGTAGGGATTGCAGCTCCTTAGATCCAGAATGGGCCTTGAAACACGTGTTGCACAAAAAAATAAGATAGAAACAGGATTATCAAGGGTCCTTTCGGTCACTGAGTCCAACCCCACATTCCCATTTAATCAAGGCTTATACATAACCCCAAAGCATCCTCGAAGCCTCTATTCCACAAACCCTCAGCTGCAGACAGCTGTCTAACACCCTACAGCAAACCCTAGACCCAGAGCCGTAACCGTAGCTGCTACAAAGAGAGAGCAGGAGGAATCAAGGGCACCATCACCACTCGGCTATTTGTTGCAGCTTTACATGGCTTTACATGCACACGAGTAGCAAAACCAGCTTCCACTCATCAATGTGGTGAACAAAAAATACCATCTCCGGGTTGGTCACGGGGAAGAAGCGAACAAAAAGGGACTGTGTGAAAGTCAGTCTAGGTTTAGCAAATGTGTTTCTGACTGAACTTCCCCGCTCTTAGCTTGGATCGAAGCCCGCGCTGTTTATCAAATATTTCAGCATTACGGGCGGTGGAGGTCCATGCTGAGGGTGACGAAGAGAGGGCAGCCCTGTGGAAGTGATGGCCTCAATGGTCCCTTTCCCTCTCATTAGCTCAGGCTCAGCTGTTTCCCCGTTTCCAGACTGAAAGGAGAGCTGGGAGAGGGGACTTTTATTTCCCCAGGGACAGAGACATCGTCAATTATATGCCATTCCCTGCTGCAAGCTATTAGTGAATAGGGCAGAGAAAGAGTACTGATAGGATTTCACCTTATCCCTTGACTCACTGATGGGCTCATCGTTCAACTGCCGTGCACTTAGCACGGGCAGTACTAATTATATTAATTATGCTCCTACACAGTGCATGCTTATATTAGCAGTAAGCAGACTGGTGACTTTTTAAAATGAAACATCAGTGGTTCATTAGCTATATAGATTAAAAAATGTAAGCATACTCATTGCATCCGCTGCTGAGGTGGATCTCTTAAATCTCAAAAGCATTTAATACCATTTTAAATGTGCAATATGCTTTATATTGAGAGCAAAATGTATACTGTATCTAGGAGACAGTGGCATTATATCACCTAACTACTAAATGCAGACTTAGAAACTTGATCACTACATTGGACTAGCACCAAAATCCCCCTAGTAGTGTTCATCTGTAGGGATACCGGTAAGGTCAGCTGGAGATCTGGGTAAGTCCTTGTGGGCTGAGCCTTACTGAAATTATACTGGTGACTACATCTATGAGTATAATCAGAGTACAACTGTGTTATTAAATTCAGAGGTAGGCTTATTTAGTTGACAGCACAGAGGCCTGTGAGTGGTTTAAGAGGCATGAAAATACAATCCTTCTCTACAAAGTATATTACAACAATGTGACAAATACTCATCACTCAAAGTGTCTTTGCTAGATGTAGGTATCATAAATAATCTATCGACGTGGTGCCCACATGCAGCCACTGTCTATGTGAATCTAGGCTAAGGGGCTGCTGCTGCTAGGCAGAGTCAGTGCGATTTTGTGAGGTCGGTTGGAAGTATCTAAGATGTCAGCAATATAAGTTTAAATCTTAAAAACAGATTGTGTTTGTACAATAGAGTCAACCTCTAACCTGACGAACTGAAAAGTAACTGAACAGAACTGGGAGATTTCATCAGTTCTGACTCTGTTACCTCCTTTTATCACAGTTTTCTTCTGTACAGAAATTAAACCTACATTAATCACCAAGATTGTATATAATATAGAGAGAGAGCACAAGCCTATCTGGGCACTGAGTTCTGACCATTTTAAGCAAAAGCAAAGCAAAAGTAGCTCCAGGCAGGTCTTCAATTTGCATTTCAATGGCACTTCTTCCACACTTCCTTCTGGTATCTTGAGGAAAGGCTTAGCTACTAAGGCATTGCAAAGCCATCCAAGTGCTTGAGCAAAATAAAGACAATAAATAAGTACATCCTTTTTCCAAAATTATTAATTTTTTAAGTTTCCCCAAAGGAAAAGAAAACCGAAACGCTTCCAGTGTATCTGGATACGGTCACACACGGACACAAAGATTTTGTTCAGAGCGAAACCCATTCATCTTTCATTCACATTAATACAGAAGATATTCATCATGTGGAAGATGTTAGCATTTTGGCAAGAGTTTTGAATCTAAAGTAATTATATTTTTATAGCCAACGTGGTCATGATTAGTATCCAACTTCAAGTTTGGTTTTATTCCTGTTATTTTTTGAGGAATGGCTGATGTTTATGCAGTTAAATCACCTCTGACTGTCAGTGTTGTTTAGCTTCTACCCTCAGAGGTCTCCAGATGCTGTCGGGGGGTGTGTTAATCATCCTGTCAAACGATGCAAGCGCTGAACACTTGCAAGGGATTTTTCTGCTCCTTGGCACTCTGGACCCAACTTTTAATGCAAATCCTTGTACACAAATAGAAGCATAGATCATGCAGCCTAACCGTCTTAAGGTTATTTGCAAAACCAAAGGGAACTTGCTGCGCAGACCGCCAGAGTACTGTGATCGGGTGGTTTCAGCCTTGTCTCTCGGGAGCTGGTTCTCGGTGGGGTTTGAGCTGTTAGATGTCAGCTGGCGCGGGTAGACGCTGTACCGTCTATAGGGATGCGAGGTTTGACCTTGAAAGCTGCAAAGTGGCTTCTGCCAAGTGCCGGGGTGTCAGCAAGCCGGAGCAGAGCTCAGCCCTGCAGAGGTGTGCTGAGAGCCTTAAGGAGCCAGGGCTGAGTGTAGGGCCAAATTTGGGCTCTTGTTGACCAAAGACTCAAGTATCTCCAGCTGTGGCTGGAGCATGTTTATCCCTGTATGAGTAAGATGAAGCTTGTGCTCACTGCGGTTTCTCCTGAGCCTACGAGGAGCAGCTGCTCCCAAGACCCTCCTGCACCTACCCTCTCCCTTTTTTCCATCTCTCCTGGCCGTGGGTTTCTGCCCAGCGTGGGTGCTCACAGCCCTGGTTTGCCCGAGAGCGACTTCTCTATCCCAAGGGTTTATCCTCGCGGTGGTTAAACTGGCTCAGCGCTGCATCCGGGCTCAGCTGGGGACACAAATGGTGGAGCAGCGTTATCTGCTGACCACAGCGGAGGAGAAAACTTGCCCTAAGTGCAGCCCAGGTGGTATCTCTGAGGGCCGTCAAGTCACAGGGGGCAACCCTTGCTTCCAAAGCATACAGATTTTTGGTTGTGCAATAGAGAAAACTTGACGTTACCAGTAGCACTGGCAGTGCTGGGACTGGAAGAAGTATTTCTGGCAGAGCTCTTGCAGAAACATTCCTGACAAAGCAGCTCCTGGGGCAATGCAGTCCTCTCCACGGAGAAGCAGTAGCTTGCCACGGCGCCTACTGCCACCTCAAAGAGTATTTGGCCAGCTTAGCACTACAAATTAAAGATAACTGGACGGCGCACAACGTTTCCTCGTGTATTTGCTTTCTCCAGTGAGTGTTTGCCGTGCAGGCACCACGTAGCTCTGGTGCTTATCTTTAATAAGTACGTTCGGCTGCGAAGGCTTATGTTGCAAATCTCTGGCCTTCACAAGTGGCTGCTTTTTTGGATGCTCATGATCCTTGCTGGTGTGTGGGGATGAGAGGGTGGTTTGAACTCGGTCACCCCCTCAGCCCCGTAGGTCGTGGTTTCGCAGAGCATCAGCTCCATTGCCTGCAGGCAGCTCCAGCCCTTGCCGTGCCATCCTGCCTCCGCACCAAACTCACCCCTCGGCCCAGCTGTTGGAGTCAAATGGGGGTGTGGGGCATGCCGGGTCCAACTTTTAAAATAAATGAAAAAAAAAAAAAAAAAAATTAAAAAATCTCTTTTTTCGTTTTTTGTCAGGTTATTTTTAAGCTGGCCTAGTTTCTCAATCCTTTTCACAGTGGAACGGCGTTAGCAGCCGTGCTGGTACCCTGGGAAAGGAGGAGGCAGTGAGAGGATGGATCCTGCGGGACAGAGGAGCTGGTCCCTGGCAGCACCTGAGGACCAGTGCCCTCTTCTCCAGCATCCCCCTTCCCCACACGCTCCCTGCTCTGCTGCCTGGCCTCAGCTGGCCGTGATGCTCCTCAGACGGCTCGGTGAGGCCATTCGTCTCACCAGAGCAGCACAAAACTAAGGCAGCGTAAAAGTCTGCTTCGTTGTCTGCCGAGGGCAGTGAGCGCCGGGGCCGGGACATGGAAAACGGTGGAGCAAGGAGGAAAGGAAGAGGGAGATGTCTCTCTCTCCCCTTGTGGCAGCAGCAAGCTGATGGAGCTGTCGTGAACCACGGCACTTGTTTGCTATTTCTTTATGGGTGGATTGAAACCACTTTAGTTTGGTGCAGATGCCAAGCTGGGCGTCGGAAACGGGCACACACAGAGCAAGTGTTTCCTCCCGGGGTGCTGAGCTCCCTTGAACGCATGAAACGCAGAGCATGTGGTGCCTGGAGCTTGTGTACTTGCCTCTGGTCGTGGCGGAGAGCATCCATCTCTCATCACAGCACGCCGTGGCTGCGCGTACACCCACCGCGTCTTCCTTCTCAGCAGTCGGGCGGGAACAGCCACGGGGAAAAGGAGCAAGGATCAAAGGGGAGCTGCAGGACTTGATTCATGCTAAAAGAACCCTGGGGTTTTTTTGCTTTAATGTATGTAATAACACTTCACAGTGATGGCGAGAGCCCCCTAAGAGCTCTGCACGCTCCCAAAATAATCTCCAGGACACCCTGATGTAGCAGATGGGGACACCAGGGCTGGGGGGAGAAGCATGCCAGGCATGCAAGAAATTGGGGGTGGCGTTGGGATTATCACGCTGAAGCATCTGGTTTCTAGTCCCACATCCAGACCCTCTTTGTGCCTCTGGCCCATTTTCAGTAGACCATGGGCCATAAGTCAGAAGTGAAAATAGGACCATTTTGGTTTTGAGGCAGGACGATTTGGCAATGCGAACAGATTCGTGCCCTGGCTCGTGGCCCCTCGTGGGGTTCAGTTGCCCCTTACCGTGACCGATGGACACCAGGCAGTCCCGGCCTCACCGCCTGCCTCTCACCCTCCATCGTCACTGACCTGCTTTCTGTTGTTTTTCAGGAATATCTTCCAGGCTTCCCGAAATCATGTCAATAGGATCACATTCCTTCTCTCCAGGAGGTCCTAATGGGATTATTAGAAGCCAGTCCTTCGCTGGCTTCAGCGGGCTTCAGGAGAGACGCTCCAGGCAAGTGCTGTGCTCTCTAAGGGGAATTTCCAAATCAGGCCCTAAGGAGCCCTTGGGGTTTGGGGGGTGAAGGTGGAAAAGAAGCGGGAGAGGACTGCCTTCTCTCTGACTTGCCAAAGAAAGCCTTCTAGGCTAAAATCTCTCTACGTATTGTTTGTCTAACTAGGCTGTTACCCTCTGCCTTAGCTACCACGTGCCTGTTTGCCTCTTCCCCATTAACGCAGGGCTTCCTCACATGTCTCAGAGCTGTGAGAGAATTTCAGAGAATCATTTTAATTTACTAACTCGCACAGTGATCTTTTCAACATGCGAAATGTGCAGGAACACGATGCGCTTCCCACCGCCCCTGATTTAAGACCGTCGCTACCTAAGAGACAGTTTTCTCATTGCCACGCTGCTATGAATTCAAAGGAACTCTGTTTCCTCTGCGGGGCTGCCTTCATGTCCTGCTGGAAAGAGGGCAGAGCTTGGCTGCAGAGCCTTTTCTTGCACCTCTCTTTAGCTAGACAGGACTTTGAGTCAGGCGCTTACCAAGTCATCCAGTCCCCGATGCCCCCAGAGGGTACTTTACACTTAATTTTAACTTGTGTAAAGTCTCTGAGCGCCCGACCACCAGTTAGCAATTGAGGAGGAACGGCAGGCAAAGGGTCACTTCCCATTGACAGCTCAAGTCAGGGATGGTGGGTAGATGCTGACCTACCCCCAGCAGAGTCACCAGAGGCACCTATATGCAGCACAACTGTCCTCCCTTTGCCATACAGAGCTACCTATGGTCCACGCTCCAAACCAGCAGCGTGATGCTGTCCTCCAGGCACGCTCTTAACCAAGCCCCAATCTTCCTTAGGAGCCCCCAGGCTTTACACCTGAGATCATCTGGGCTCCCTTTTGTTTTTAGGACCTGGATGTAGCTCAGCCCTTTTGTGGCTGTGGCTGAGCAACGTGAGGCAGGACAGGCATGGTATAAGACAGAGAAATGACTGATGAGCCTCAGGCTCAGCCTGGTGTTTCCAGACCAGCATTCATATCTCGGCAAGGCAACTGGCACATCAAAAGCTGACAGCGCATGTCCCAGGCTGCTCAGACCTCTTAACCTGTAAACAAATGAAGTCCTTTAACTGGCAGGCACAGAAGCAGATTCATTTCTGCTAGCAGAGATAATATCAGAAGAATTCTTCAAGCTACGCTCCTTTGAGATCATTATGATTTATAGGGGTTTCCTCGTCTTTAATGTTCATTTTGCAGGTGTAACTCCTTTATTGAAAATTCCTCTGCACTCAAGAAGCCCCAAGCAAAGGTGAAGAAAATGCATAATTTGGGCCATAAGAACAGCACCACGCCTAAAGAGCCCCAGCCTAAAAGGATGGAAGAGGTCTACCGAGCCCTGAAGCATGGCCTGGAGTAAGAGCCTTTATTCTGCTTGCTGATTGAAGCTTTCTGTGACATTTTAGAGCCTAGAGAAACATATCACAGGAACAGGGATCCTTAATCATAGGAGAGGAAAATATACCTCTTGGAGTCTGGATTATAAGACTTCGGATCTGAAATATTTGTATGGGAAACAGGGCAGAATCCCACTTCCACTCCAATTGCTGGGAAAGCTCCCAAAAGCTGGGATTTCAACATTTTTTTCCTCCAAATTTCCTAGATCCCTATCAGAGGTTGTATTGCCCTTAAGATAACATCCCAGACGATAACGGGGCTTTTACCAGCCAGATACAAGAGCAGCGATTGGAAGGCACCAGCCCCTAAATTAAGCAGCAGATTAGCTTACTTGAAACTGGTTGTTCAGCGTAAGGAGAACACCGAGCTCTTACACACAGCTAAATAAGTGGCTCCTATTTATTCCCAAACAGGCAGCAGGGAGCTGCTTTTAGGACAGACCAACATAAATGAGTTTTTGTCTGAAAACGCATCCAGTGAGGAAAGCCATTTATTGGGCAGATTTTCTTTCAGGATGGTCAGCAGCCAGCTTGATATGTGCTGCAGAGCTCATGCATCCCTTCTCTGGTTTGTGTTTACAGCGAGTATCTGGAAGTTCACCAGACAGAGCTGGATAAGTTGACCACTCAGTTAAAAGACATGAAAAGAAACTCACGCCTGGTACGTGTCACGCTTTTTCATCGTGCGGAGGCACAGGAACCTTCTCGAGGTGCTGGAGCAGCCAGGGGGTGGGAGCGGGATATCGGGAGTTTGCATCGATGCTCTTCCCTTCCAGCCCTGGTCTTGTTTGTGATTTCTATTGACTGACAAACATTGCTTTCTCATGGTGCTGTTCTGTTGCAAAATTAATCACGGTTCGTGTTTTCTGTTGCAGGGAGTCCTGTACGATTTAGATAAGGTACGTTACTCCCTTTGACACTGGTTTTGCGAGGAAGCGTTAGTATCCGTACACTGTACGTAGCTGGCGCGGGAAGCCTCTCACAGCCAGGTCTACTACCCAGGCCAACACCACCGAGGGAGAAGTTACCTGACAATTTGCATTTGCGAAGGAAGAAATCCCGCTCCCTTCTTCTTCCCAAGGGCTCTGGTACTTGCCGGGCACCTCCGCCAGCCGGCGATGCTCACTAACCCGGCATCAAACTTACCCCATCAGCCCTTTCCCGGGGTCTGTCGAGTTAAACTGGCTCCAGGACAGGCACAGGGAAGGAGGCAGCCCCCTGCCAGGGGAGGAGGGAGGCGGAGGAGCGAGACCTCCTATTTCCATCAGCTGCCAGCCATTAAATCCATTGCCTTGTGCACCTTTGCCCTGCCACGGGTGGCTGTGGGAGCCGGGTCAAGCCCCGGCTCATCCCTGCTCCCGCCAGTTCTGGGGAAGGAAAAATTGAAAATATTTTTCCCCGCAGGAAAATTTGAGTGCAACAAAAGGAAAGCTTTCAAAAATGTTTCCTGAACCAGTCTGGCTTTTTTTCAGTCAGAATGCCAAGTTTTGCTGTCAAAAACAGTTTGCTGAGGAAGAGAATGGATTTTGAAATGCAAACCCCAATCAATTTTAATACAGGTTTTCAAAGTACTGAAAATACTATATGTCGTGGTTTAACCCCAGCCAGCAACTAAGCACCACGCAGCCGCTCACTCACTTTCCCCTCACGCAGTGGGATGGGGGAGAGAATTGGGAAAAAAAAGGTAAAACTCGTGTTGAGATAACAACATACTAGAAAGAAAATTAACTCTATCCCAGAGAAAACCAGGACACTATACTTTGAGCTACAAAAGCTCTGATCTTTTTTTTTTTTCCTTTTTTAAGAATTCAAAAAACTAGGGAAATCCCATCAAAGAAAAACTCTTCTTTGTTCAAAAATATATTAGGTACAGACGTCAGTGAGCTCCATTTTCAGCAGCAGATTAATGGTAGTAAGGTGGGACAGCTAATTCCAGATTCATGGGCAACAAAACCCCGTGTGTTTTAAGGAGGAGTTTCTCAGATTCATGGGGACTAGCAGAGCTAGCGTGGCGGTGTCTTACTGATTTATTTAAATGTGCCTCACCCTCTGCCTCTTCCTTTCCTTCAGCAAATCAAAGCGGTCGAAAGATACATGAGAAGGCTGGAGTTCCACATTAGCAAGGTAATGAGCGCTCCTATCATCTTTCTTCTGCATCTGCTCCTGTGTTATTAGGAAAACAAACCCTTGGCCTCCTGCTACCCCTCTGCTCCAGGGAGGCTGCCTTGACGATGCCTCTCCCAGATTCAGTATTTTATGGGCTGGTGGTCGGAGCCAAAGAAAGGATTTCCATGTGGTTTGTAGCCCCCAAGGTCCAGTCGTGCCCTGAGACACTCCCACCCGCTTTTAGGTACAGAGAGAACATAGGGTCAGGCACTTGCTGGGAAAAATCTATCTCATTGCATGCTTATTGCTAAACTATAGGTAGAAAGAGAGTTGCATCTGAAAGTAATTTGATTCAGCAGTTGTCTCCACCGTACGCAGCAGCTAGATTGGATTTATTCCTGGATTTCACTGCTAATGCTTTTGCTGCTTGGTTTGGGGCCCGCATCCACTTGATTACATCGGTGACAATATTCAGTAGAGGTACTTGTGATTTATACTAATACATTTTAGAGCTGGACAAAATCCACGGCATGTGTTCTCTTAGTTATAAACATATCTGCTAGCGATTAGTTGCTTTTCTGAGCCTGACAAAAGAATGAATTATTTTTGATGGATTAAATGTCTTTTGAGAGTCATTTGAAAAGCGTTCGCACAGCTTGAAGTGCTCCAATTATGACAATGCATCCAAACCTTTTAATTTCAGACTTCTCTTACTCTTGGAGCCAAAAAAACCCCCAAAAAACCATAAGGCGATAGACTGAAATTTTGTTCCCCAAACCACCTTCTCTCTTGCTGGCAACATGAATGGCAAAATTAGTGCTTAAGGAACATTTCCATTCAAGTCCTTCCCACTCCAGCCTGCTCAGAGCTAATGGTTTCTGGGATTATAATAGGACTGAAAAGCACCAAAAGCAAGAGGTAACGCTGGTCACTATTACTCAAGCTTGCCGAGTACATTAGTTCATTTTCTGTAACCCACAGCAACAGAAACAAAAGGAACCGAGCTGTGCTGCGTTAAAGCTTACGGGCTTGGGCAGGTAAAGAAACATCTTTGTTTCTAACGATACAGAAGGTCTTTTTCAGCAGTACCGAATCAGGGCCGCAGCGATGCCTTCTGCTGTCTACCCGCCACTGCTCCATATGGGAAGCAGAGCGAGGAAAATGGGATGTGCAGCAGCAGACCCCATGAATTTAGGGGGGCAGATGAGCGTGCCCTAGCTGCACTCACATGGGCAGGAGCAGGACATCAACCCCGGCTTAACGCTCCACCCTGATGGCAGAAGTAAATACCAAGTGACAGCTATTTATAGTAGCTGTCTTTAGCTTGCTGACTTGCAAGAGAAATAGGAGTGGATATGACTCCAAGAAGCTTTTTTTGTAACTTTGAAATGGCAAAATGCTACCTGTGCCTCCATTTCTCTTCGCTGAACTCTTTCACTTTGCAAAGCGGTCCCTGTTTTGGTTAGAGATCCCTCAAGTCAGGGGCTGCGGCCATCGGGAATCCAAGCTGGCCTTGTAAAAGTCGACCGAAGGCTTTCAAGCTGTCAGGAAGACCAGTCCCATTCGAAACAAATAAGCAACAGCGCTTTTTGTTAGAGGTTAAGCAGGCTTGGAAAATGGGATTTGGAACACACCTGGATTGTCACATCAGGCTCATCTCTAATGCAGCAACACAAAGTTGTAGACTGAAGAAGCCAAGGTGCTGGATGCTTTCACAGAAGGAAATTCTGCTGTGAAAATCCACTACTGGGCAACAACAACCATGGGGCACAGGGCGATTGCTTGATGTCAGAGATAACAAAGGAAAAATGTTATTCTAGGTAAAAACCATCCTATCTTAGCACGGACATTAGAAGTAGAAAGAAAAGACAGCTTCTGCTGTTCCTTTCCTTCTCCTCACCCTGACAAAGTCAGATTAGAAAACCTACATCTCCTGTATCTGCAGATTACATTTATATAAATATATACCACTATATATAGCTGAGATATATATATATATATACACACACCAGCTATACCACTCCCAGCGACTCCCAGCGAACAGCTCAGATGGAGTAAATGTATACATTCAGGGCAGGAATCAGAGGGAAAAGGGAAACCAAAGCATAAGACACATGTAAATCCATTGCACTCTGAAGCTAGATCCGGGTGAGACTTCAAACTGTGTGTGAGTAGGTTTTGCAGAACTGCCAGAGTGCTTACAAAATGTTGGGTGCTTAAGTCATGCCAAAGGAGTTTAAGAAGATGACTAGGAAATTATGTGAATGCCTGGGGGGCTGAAGTTCCAAATACTTTCTTAATTTGACATCAGCTGTTGCTAAGCCCTTTACTTGTGCTGATTCTGACTATGACTCCCAGTTTCTGGAGGATGGGCAGCAAGAATTCAAAAAATCACTCCCTGCTTCCAATACTACCTATTAGTCAAGTATTGCAACAGCCTCGATCCACGGCTGATGTTAGCCATACAGAAGACATTGCTGGCTCTGTTAAATGTGCCATTTAACGCATCCAGTCCCATTTGGCAGTGTAGACGTTGCAGTTGCCTTTGAAAGAGCTCTTCCACACCAATACACGGGAGAAGCCTGCTACATGCCTGCCTTACTGTTACGATTGTACGTAGCCCAGATGGGGGAAAGGGAGTAGCAATGGTTAAAGGCATGCAGGGTGAGAAGGTGAATTGCACCTGGTGTTGCTCTAATGAGATTTTTACAGTGGAAGTTATTTTTATCTTGTGTTTCTTTTTCATAGACGGTAACAGTATCACAGCTTCATTTGCTCAGCCCCCATTGGATCTAAGAATTTGGCTGAGTTTCCTTGTAATGCAAATGACTTCATTGTTTGTTGGTTTTATTTTGTTGGGTCAACACACCCTCGTTGTTCCCTCTAGGTGGATGAGCTTTATGAAGCCTATTGTATTCAAAGACGTCTCTGTGATGGTGCCAGCAAAATGAAGCAAGCCTTTGCAATGTCTCCTGCCAGCAAAGCAGCTCGAGAGAGTTTAACCGAAATCAACAGGAGTTACAAGGAGTATACAGAGGTACAGCCTCATCTGTTTAGTCTTTTGCTCTCACACTGTTTGAAGGCCATGGGAACTTTGCCACTGATTTCATGGAGAATTTCATCCAGATAAAAGAATTACAAGCAAAATCAGCAAAGAGGAATTATTGTTTCTTTGTTCACCTTCAGGTGAATACCTGATGACTTACAGAGAGGGGTGACATGGGCCCAAAGAGTTCCTTGAAATAATAATGTTTATGCTCTATGAGGGCAGGGTTATACCCAGGAACTGCTGCATAAGAAAAAAAACATAAATCTGCCCCAAACCTACATAAATGCTAACTCTGTCCTTCCCTCCCTGCAGATTTTGGGATAGCAGGTTGGCTGGAACCCATGTGTATACAGATATCTGCTGCATCCTATCCTGTTTTACTTGCTGTGATCAGCAGCTGTTTTATTAGACAGGCAGTAGATGAAGAAGGGTCTAATAACGTCACAAACATCCCAGCGCACAAGCCGTGACAGCCTTCCAAAGTCTGAAGGAAGAACTGGAGAGGGTCCGGTACCCATCTCCCACAGTCTGTTTTTTTCTTAAGGTAGTCCCCGTTTCTTGAGAGATTAAAACCAAGCTGGGAGCCACTCTGGCATGGAGCTGCTGCCGCTGGCACAAGTCCTGGCTGGAGAGGACTGGGGCAGTGACCAGGTTACGTTTCAAGGGCCACAACTGCCTTCTGCCCACAGGAGGATTAGAACACAACAGAAGAGCACGGGGTTACGTTCAGCTCCGGCACGAGCAGGCGTAGCTGCCATTTTTAGGGCCAGACCTCAGTAAACAGCAAGGATGGCTCTGGCGGATTAACTTTATTGCAAAGTATCTTTCAACTGTCTAGCAGCAGCTTCTCTTTCCAAATAGACCTTTAAAAAAAAGGCAGAAAGAGGGTTTGTCTGACCCTGCTATTCTCTTTTCCAACACAGAACATGTGTACCATAGAAGCAGAGCTGGAAAACCTATTGGGGGAGTTTTGCATCAAGATGAAAGGTAATTGCCTTTTCGCCTTTCCCTTCTTTCCCCCTGAACAGTAGTGGTCTCTGTGCACGTTAATGAGGGCATCAAGACATGCTAGCGTGACGTGTACTTATGATAGGTGAGGTTTTCCCCCACTGCACCCATTGCTGAGCCTTCAGACCCCCAACTTAGACCTCTGCCCAGTGGAAAGGATCACAGAGCTAGGAACATAAAAGCTTACAGAGAGATTTTCTGAGATGCTTCTTGTTTTCAAGGCTAATTACCTCCCACAAACGCTCCTCCCAACAGCCAAAGCAATTCAATTTCTAAGGCTGCTGTACCTTTTGCCTCTATTTCCATAATCCTTTAAGAAGATGACTGGGAAATTACGTGAATGCCCGTGGAGCTGAAGTTCTAAATACTTTCTTAATTTGACATCAGCTGTTTCTAAGTCCCTTACTTTTGCTGATTCTGACTACTATTTTTGAACAAATGGAAAAAAGCAAAGACCTGGGGGTAGTTTATCATTTAAACACGTAGATAATTCAGTGGTGGCATTCACCTTTCAGTTTTATTCCTTGTCTTTATGACAGGGCACTTTATGGGTTTGAATACAATAGAATTGGTTTTACCTGAAGCCTCGATGAATCACTAGGTATTGTTCATGCTGTTATTGCTTTAAGACTAAATGACTTGAAGAGATTGCGGAGGCATATCTTTTTTGGATCTTCAATCACTGGCATGAAAATAGTTCTGTAAAACAAAATCAGCATCTAAACATTTGTGCAGTCTTAATTCTTTACTTGAAATCTCGCCCATTTAAAAAACCCACTGTGTTGCTGGTGGAGTTTTTAGAGTTCACAGATCTCATACAGGGTTTTGCTTTTGCCTGCTCTGTCACAGTTGCGAGTTAGTTGTGTCCAAGGGTTGCAGTGCATGAGACATGATCTAGCTTAGATCAAGTTAAAATAGTTACTCCAGGCTTCCATACTAGAGAAAGCAAGTGCAGCAGCTATCAATCATAGTTCTAGCTCCACCCCACAACACCAAACCTCACGTTTTAAAGCCCCCACTCTTAGGTACTGGAAAGGCAGTCAAAGATGCATAGACGTAAAGTTACAAGATGGACGCACAGAGCCTGAACCAGGTATTTCTATACAAAACCCCACAGCAGAACTGCAGCGGGGACATGCTGAAGGAAACACGAAGTCACACAGTGTGGAAAGGGAATTGCATCAGGCCAGGTCCCTTGGAGCATTTCCTTACTTGCTGTAAAAGCAGGGCAACACACAGTTCCTGATAGCAGGACATGTTGCAGAAGGCGTCATGGCATCGCAAACGGCTGGGCTGAAAAGGTCCGGCCCCTTCCCTTTTGAATGCCCAAATCCTCCAGCAAAGCTCAAGGGTGCTCAAGGAGCCAGATGCTGCACTCACATGCGGGAGCAGAGCACGAACCACAAACTGCTGCTTCTGAACACAGTTCTCATAACATAAAGAAACCCAAATTAGAAATTAGCAGAGAGAAATGCCGTATCATTAAGTATGCTCTAATTAGGACATCTCAGATTTCTATCTAGATAGTTTTCCTTAGGAATAGGAATCCAATAGGACAATCCAGCCATTGCTATTGCTAAAGCTCACAACAGCTCTAGCACAAAAGCCTGCAGATCATGCAGCAAGCTTCCCCCTTAAGTTATACTGCATGCAGCGTATCCAGCTAACTTTAGGATCTAATTTAAAATCAAAGCATTCCTCTCCCTAACGCTTATCCGTTCCTAGCCATTCCAGTGAAAGTTATTTTTATTTTGTGCCCTCTATCACTTACACAGAAAGCAAGCCAACCTACACAGTGCTGTCAGGAAGCAGGGGACCCACACTGTGTTTTTATGACTGATATTTAAAAAAAAAAAAGCCTAATCATTTTTCAAAATAAAGATAATAAACTTGCCAGCAGGCTTAGATTAGTGCTCAGGATTAATCAGCTGTTGAAATTAAACAGGGAAACCCAGCAAGGAAATTTAGAAGTTCCTGTGTGGAATCTGCACGTCCTGTTACGATGTATAGGGAAGTGCCCCTATATCTGTTGGAAGTGCCAGGACAGCGGGAGGTGAAACGCCGGGCTGTTTCACACAGGGAGAGCAATACTCTGGCCTGACGCACCAGGGGCTTTGCAGCATGGAGCCCAGCACCAGCAACCGCAGTCCGCGTGTCCAGCATCCTGCACACGAGTGGGGCTGTACACGCTGCATGAGCTTCAAGTGGCCCTGCCACCTTACCACAGCCACGTACTGACCCTATCCCCTAATTACTTATGTACTGGCCCTATCCCCTAATTACTTATGCTGACACCCCAGGAACAATCTCCAATTCCATCTGCATTACAAGCCAAGTGCTTTTACCAAGGTGTGACATTTGAAATGGTATGATTGAGCCATTGGCTCTTGCCAGGCATTTGGTCCCCAAAAGCCATTCAGTTACCAAAAAGTTGTTTCCTATGGAAGTACTTATCCCCTGTGATCAAGCGCTTAGCCCCCTCTTCATCAGGCTGAAGAGACTTGGCCAGCCTGGTTGGGCCAGTCACCGCTCACAGACCTTGGCCTCGAACAATGTCCATGTGGAGTTTTAAGCTGTGTTTCCTCACCCTCCCACCCCATCCACTGAGCAAAGAAAGGACCTTTTATTTTCCTCAGATACTTTCAGTGATGTGTCCCAGCAGAGATCAAATTCACTTATAAAAGCATGCCTGGGGAGAGAGAAGCAGCGGTGGAGTGCTAGTAAGCTTAAATTATTTATAAACAGTAAATAAATTAGAAAGTAATTGGTAATATGAGCTCTGTGCAAGGGCCTCTCTGTTCTGCTACACAGTAAGATGAGCGAAGAAAACTCTTTTCTCGTCAGAAATGGAAGAGGAGGACCAGCAGAGCATGGGGACAGGCCATGACTGCGTGCAGGGATCTAGTTGCTCCTACAGTCCAGCTAGCAGGACTAATTCAGCCCGGTAGATAAAGCCAACGCTAGGGTTCATCATCCTTGCCTTGGTTTTAACACACCCATATATGTTCAGTCATGGCGTTTTAGGATAAATGCAGCCCAAACACCCCAGCGAGTTTGTTTTCATTCCCTTCTCCGCCACAGCCTTTTGTGTGTGTCCTCAAGATGGTTTCTTTGGGCATTGCAATGCTAGAGGCATAGTTTTAGGCTTACCCAGGCAAAGATGGGTAAATTTTTATACCACAGCAAGTGCAATAGCTACCTACTGAGGAGATCTGTGAGAAAGGAGAGGTTCCCTCTGTGGAGGGAGATGGTTAGGTTAATGAAAAACAACCAGCTGAATCCTGTAGAAGAGCAGGTCACAAGGCCAGGAGAGGGAGAGTAACTTCTCTGGGATTTCAGCATAGTCCCTCAGGAAACTTTCATTTCATATGCACAGTGCCAATATAGAAATAGCATCATCGTGTCCTACCTTTAAAAATAAAATTTAAAAAAAAAAAAAATCAAGCAAACATATACCACAAGTGCTTTGCTGCACTACTTCTGCTCCTCTGGGGAAAGATGGGATAAATCTTGTGTTACAGATGTCAGTCATGTTTTGTGATGTACTTACTATTGAAAGATACTCAGCTAGTATGGGAATGATAACGTTATGGAAATGCCAAGCAGAAGGAGCCCCTCGCTTGCTGTGTCTCTATTAAGATGTACTAAAAAGGAATCTGTGTTAAAATGTATAGCTTGCTCTGATTAGTGTTGAGCAGCAAGCACTACATGGTAAGCAGCTCGCCTACACTTCATGATAGTAAGGGCGTTAAGCTGAGTTTCTGAAGCCAGATGACATCAGGAAGCTGTTTCTTCTTTTTCTATAATTATTATAGAAAAGGAAACTTTGAGCTGGAAAGCTGGAAAGCGCAAATCTTCCATATGCAAGAAACCACAACCCAATGAATTTTCTACAAAAAAAAGAAAGAAAATTAAGATGGGGGGGTGGCTGCTGGGGTTAGTGTTGGTTCGGAGGGTGCGGAGGCAGCAGTAAGAGGGGGGGTTACAAACACCTCCCGGCAGAGCGGCTGTGCGGGCTGAGGTGGGGGGGCTGCCGTGCCACCAGCTCCTGTCCAAGCACGGCGGCCCCAGGCCCCCCGCTGCACTCCACTGCACCCCACTGCATCCCACTGCCGGGAACCGCTGCGCTCGGCAGCCCATGCCCTCCCACAGCCCCTCTGTGTCTTTCCTTCTCAGGTCTGGCTGGCTTCGCTCGGCTCTGCCCGGGAGATCAGTACGAGGTACGTCTGCGTCGGTTTATGGTTTGTTTAAGAACAAAAGAATGGCAGATTTCTGCTGGTTTTTACATTGTGGTGAATAAGGCCTTTTCGCATCAGCACCCCGAGAAACAGCTATTATTTTTCCTGTATACGCTCTGAAAAACCTTGGAGTTCTCTTCATGTCTGCCTAGGTCAGGGCACCTGTCAGAAGACATGAAAATTATATTCAGAGCATTGGATGATGGCTATTTGAAGAACTACGTGCCCTTTTTTTTTTTTTAATTTTAAAAAATTAAATTTAAACCCCCCCCAGACCCACAGGCAAAGCCCCCATATTTTTTAAGTGTCTCCCAGAATGAGGACGTGCTTCTCATGTCTTATTCGTGACAAACATTTCTAATTCCCCTGGAAAAAAGCGTATGCCCCATCCCATGCATGCAGAGCAAATTGAACAAGTCCTTGCAAGCATCCTTTACTGACTGTTTAGACTTTTACTTCATCGTAAAGCAGAGTAGCAGAAAGACACAGAAGAACCATTTCTTGAGACCCAGGTGTTACCTGCTGGGAGGCTGCGTCAGGACCTCCGGTCACTGCAGCGTTCCAGTGGAGAACATCAAGAGCAGTTTAATTAGAGATGGATTAAAATAAAAGCCTCCAGCTCTATCCAGAACAGAGCTAACCCTGCAAGAAATTCGCAGCGGCTTGATAATGGATCCCCCCCAGCTTGTACTTCCCAGCCGTCTTGATCACCGATTCATTTGTTCCCACTCTCGTTCCCCGTGACAAATCTCTCCTGCTGCTGTCACGCCTGCAAGCAGCGTGCGCTTTCCTCTGCGGGGCCGATCAGTTGGTGCAGGTCTCTCCCAGCCAGACCCGCAGCCCCAAATGTTCTTGCTGTTCTTCAGATTGTGTTATTGCACTGGAGGGTCTCATCTGTTCCCCATCACCAGCCAGCCAAAGTCTTGCAGCTGGGGAGACCTCTGATGAGGGATGGCCAAAATCTCACCTACCCCCTCTGCTGCCTGGGAAGGCAGCACCTCCAGCAAGCTGTAGATGTTAGGAAAGGCCACGAGGACTTTCCTCCTGCTCTCCTAAATCTCCCCTACACCCCCCCTGCCACTGCCACTTTCCCTGTAAAAGGGTTAAAACTCCTGCAGCTTCTTTGTTATGAGTCATCTAGTTACACGAAGGTGAAAGCTGAGGCGAGGGGTATGTTACCAAAAGGAGCGATTAGGAATGCTGAGAGGCAGAGATCCTGCAGGACAGACCTTTCCCTTTCGGCTCGATGGGGAGCAGAAGGGCAGCACTTACACCACTAACTCTTCCAACCTACTTCAGAGCCTTTCCCCAATTCTGTTTCTGATATTTGTGCATCCTGAGAGCAGATTTCTCAAGAAAATAAGAGGATTTACCTTTTTTCAGATTTTCATGCGTTACGGTCGCCAGCGGTGGAAACTGAAAGGCAAAATAGAAGTGAATGGCAAGCAAAGCTGGGACGGAGAAGAAATGGTTTTCCTCCCTCTCATCGTTGGGCTGATCTCCATTAAGGTACGCCTGCTAACTCCTTTGCCTGCAAGCAAGGCAGGAGTCAAGAAGCTGCCTTCTCATGCACCATCAGAAAAAATGCAGCAGCGGATCATTAAACGCTTTGGAAATGAGCTGTCACTAGTATTTCCAACACACCTACTAGAATGAAGTGCTATAGTATTGTTCAATCTAGAGAGCAGCATCTGCTCATCTGGAGAAATACAGAGGGCTCTCATCTGAACACACACAGGGCCAGCTGGGCAGAAGCTGGAACAGCCCTGAGGTCCAGTCCCATCACCCTGCGCACAACAGCAGTGCTGCACTGTGAGGTAGCAGTGCTGTGAGGTTTTTTGCTCGCAGTGGGATGGAGGCGCGTAGAAAAACCACTCTGTTTTTTTGGCAGCTTCCTAGAGCACAGCAGTTCCCAAAATTTCTGTATGAAAGTCCCTGTCCCCCAGAGAAAGAACAATTTTTGCAACTCCTAGCAATAGGCAGCGACTTTTTCTCCTGAACTGGAGTCTTTCCATCACTGCTCCATCCCCTCGTCGCCCCAGAGTTCCAGGAGACAAATACATAAAATAGGGCTCCTTTGGGAATTACTAAGTAGGCCAGCTACATCCGGAGATTGCGTGACATGAAAATTGGCAGTTGCTGAGAGAATATTAGACAGGAGAACATCCAATATGCTCTCCCTGTTCCCACTATTCCCTTGGGCTCTGCTTATGGTCACTGCAAAAGACCAAATACAAGGTCAGGTAGCCCCTTGGTCTGAGCCAGCATGGTTGTTCTCTTCTGACGCCTGTAAAAACATAAAGAAAACATTGAAGCATGATCATATGCAACTATGCATTTATTAAAAAAATAATAAATCTGAATTTTCCCCTAAGTTATGAAGATGCAACAAACATGGTCATATTTTAGAAGCCTTTTAGGACGGGGTCCAGGCCAGAAAATCAAACCCATTGCCTTGTAATTAAGGATTGCAATGCCTTGTGTGGTCCTAGATATCCTTGTTCTTGTCTCTTACAGGTCACAGAAGTCAAAGGACTTGCTACTCATATCCTTGTGGGCAGTGTTACCTGTGAAACAAAAGACCTGTTTGCGGCTCGGCCTCAGGTGGTTGCGGTAGACATTAACGACCTTGGCACAATAAAGCTGAACCTTGAAATCACCTGGTAGTAAGTAGAGTTGGTTGGTTGGTCACTGGGTTAAGCAGCCATAAAAATTGAGCTAAAGAGAAAAGGTCCATCCATGTAGTCTCTTCTCTCCATCTTGCTCCCTGCTGAGGCAGATGGGGAAGCAATTGCAGCCCAAGTTTGGGAGATGAGAAATGACTCATGGTCAGCCACAGGTTCCCTGTGTTACCTGTGGCAAACGGGGTTGTGCCTAGTTTCAGCTGTTAAATTAGTTTTGGTAAGTACTGACATTACGAGACGTGAAACAGATAGTGATGAGAGATCACAGAACTGCCTAAAGCGTATGCTTCTTCCCCAAGCCCAAAAAAGGGACATAACAGAGTGCTCATATATTCATTAAAATTTTTTAATATTAGTGTAAAGTTCAGTGGAGTTGCCCTGGATTTATGCTAGCATAGCCAAGTACAGAAGTTGGCCCATCTTTAAAAGCTGGCTTTTAAGGGCTTCATACACCATGAGGGTGGTGGGAAATCTCTAGCGTTGTCTGTCTGCATTGGGCAGCATAGGTAAGCTGATGGTGTTGGGATTCAAACCCAATTCTCACTATATTTTAATGAAATAGGTAAATGTCACTTCTGAAGAAGCATCAATGCATTTAACTTTTACAGTCATGTATGCTGTTTCTTGTAATGCAATAAACATGAAGACAGCAGTAACAGCTACTGGTTTCCTTTATAACGCAACAGCTCTATTAATAGCAGAGCACCTTTCTCATTAGTATGTGTGACACTTGGCAACTCAAATCCAAGAATACTTTTCATGTGAGAAGAATAACATCAGACTACACTACATAAATGATTTCTGAGAGCAGAACACTTTTATCAGAACTGAAAACCACATTTGTGAGGCTGCTGTCTAATTAACAACATTTTCTTTTAAACCCTTCTGTTAAAAAACTTGCTACCTCCGGGTTTTGATGTGCTAATAAACCACCTTTTCAAAAAATCCTTTCCATGGACCTGAAAGTCCTTCTTGTTCAGCCTAACAACCTTTTTTTTTTCTCTACTTGTGTGTCCATAGCCCCTTTGATGTTGAAGACTTGACCCCGTCCACAGGAAACGTGAGCAAGGCGTCTGCTCTCCAGAGGAGAATGTCCATGTACAGCCAAGGCACTCCTGAAACACCAACCTTCAAGGACCACTCATTCTTTGTAAGCTCTGTTCAGCTTCATGCTTATGTAATGAGAAGCCCTAGAGCAGTTCAAACACTGCAAACACTTCATTGCTTTACACGTCTAAGCTTTTTTTCCCCAGTTCGAGCAGGTTACCCTTACAAATACTTATAAAGCAAGTGCATTCCTAGCTGCTAATCCTAAAAGAAGGTGACTATGATCCTGGCATCTTTGAAGCTATGTGGCCAATTATTGCATACCTATTCTTCTTGCCTGACTGCTGTAATACTACTTGAATAATCTTTATAAAATGTGTCTTCATTTGGTAACAGTAGTTGAACAACCATTATACCACTAGTATTTTTAACATATCCCATGATAAAATTTGCCCCTATACTGAAGATATTCACAGGGTGCTCCTACATTTTGCATGTATCAAATTCTGAATGCTTAATCAGGACTGTGTATAAACTGAGTAGGCCATCTGTACAGATAGGAATTTTACAAGTGCTACATCCCATGCCTGTAATTTAGTACTTTGCTACAAAGCATTCATTTAACTTGCCCTTCCTCACACCCTCTTTGCTTTAACTGTTGAAGAAATGGCTGCATCCCCTGCAAGACAGGCCAAAGTTGACAATCTTAGATGCTCTGCAAGACACTTTCTTTGACAAGCTTCGTCGCAGTCGCTCTTTTAGTGACCTGCCATCCCTTAGGCTAAGCCCAAAAGCAGGGCTAGAGCTATATGTGAGTCCTGGTTTTTGTTTGGTGAAGGATTTTTTCAGTCCCCATGTGGCATCTCCATTCCCACGCATGCTTCATGTGTTGCTCTCTGTTGCAACTCACTCATTTTGCTGACTGATTAGAGGGGAGAACATGACTGTGAGCCCATGCTGCTTGCGTTAAATCAAAACTCCTTTTGGTTTCTACAGGGATAATGATCAGAAGCCAACTATCTGTGGGCAGAGAGCAGGGCAGGAATACAAGCCAACACAGTATTCTTAAAAATAGCCTGTCGCCTGCTACACTGATTGATGTTATACATTTGCCTAGTAACATGACTTTCAGATGCTAAAAGCATACCCATGTTGAGGGAGAGAAGAAATAAACCTTTGAGTATAATTATTTGTAGGGAAAAAAGCTGCTAATAGTGCTGGGAAAAAAGATCCAAGTTTTAAACACTTTAACCTTATGCACCTTACCAACATGTGAATGCCTACAGTTCTTTCCAGAAAATTGTCAGCAAAATAGTAGTTGCCTTTCATCTGTGCTGTGCATATCCCTGAGCGGGCCACATAACAAAGTAAGATTTGTAGGTCAGATAGGCCGGTTGTGACTTTTATAGTGATTTTTCGCCATAGGTCAGTGAGAGAGATGAACATTTGTATATGCTGTGATCATTTTTGGGTCTGTATATGCTGGTTTTGCTTCTTAAATGATCGATGTCCTGGTCAATACACCACCATGCAATTCTTCTGTTTCATTTCAGCAGAAACTCATGTTGAACAGGACTCCTATGTAACTCACGTTCAACAGTTATTAGAGATCCATGCCACATGCAGAATGTACTTTCAACAGAGAATAAATAGCGTAGTAATATCACCATTAAAATGCCATGACACTAGAGAAACTTTTGGAGCAAACTGTATTAAATTTTAGGGGTTGCTACTGTAGAAGTCAGAAAATAAATACAACAGAATTCTGTAACAGGTAGGAAAACGCAGACAAGGTGGCTTAAGTACAACCCCATTAAAAAGAGACATGCTGCAGGAACTAGAGCAGTGCACTGGAAATGCTGTGTGATGGAATCTGGTAGGACGAGCAAATTTCGGGTCTCTGTTTTGGGACTCGCTCCCTAGAGCTCTCTGCTTACCAGAGAGGTGCTGAGCCCAAGTTTTCCAGCAGTTTTCCTGCTGAAATCAGGAGCCGTGCCAGATGAAAGCAAAAGTTGGATTTGAAATATTTTTCCCGTCTCTCAAGTCTTGGATGCTTCTTTAATCTTTTTCCTTTCATTTTTCTTTCCTGGGCACATACTGGTTGGTTGGGTTTTTTTCTCTTTCCAGTGCTGCGTGAAAAACATTTTCTCTCTTTCTCTCTTCCCTTTTCAGTCGAATTTGCCAGATGACGTCTTTGAAAATGGAACGGCGACCACCGAGAAGCGGCCTCTTTCCTTCACTTTTGGCGACCTGCCTTACGAAGACCGCGTGCCCCCTGCCAACTCAGCAGAGTCCTCTTCTGCTCACGTCAGCTCCAGCCCCGACATCACTGCGACCCCCACCCAGCACCGAGCTCTCAAGTCCTCCAAGAGCTCGAGCCTGAACTGTAGCAGCAACGACTCCCGCAGAGACTCTGTCGCTGAGCCCAAGGACCTGCCGTCCCAGGGAGAAGGAGCGGTGGTTGAGAGCAAGACCGCCCCAAGGGCAGCTCCTGAAGTTTGCCAAAAACCCTCTGATGCCGGGAGCGATCACGTCTTTATAGAAGCAAGCGTCCCGGTGTCTCTCCTGCAGGACACGGATGAAGGTTCAGAGCTCAAGCCTGTGGAGCTGGATACCTATGAGGGCAACATCACGAAGCAGCTGGTAAAAAGGCTTACGTCAGCAGAGGCACCTGTGACCCCAGAGAGGCTGCCGTGTGAGGGATCGATTAGTGGGGAATCAGAAGGATATAAGTCTTATCTCGATGGAAGCATTGAAGAAGCCTTGCAAGGGCTTCTCTTAGCTCTTGAGCCACACAAAGAGCAGTATAAAGAGTTTCAGGACCTGGACCAAGAAGTGATGCATCTAGATGACATCCTAAAAGTGAGTACGTTACCGAAAAATGAGCGGGTGGAATCTCCTCCCCTTCCTCGCAAACATCAAAGTAGGGGTTTTGGAGATCAGTAAAATTCCTCAGTAGCAGTAGATTTGCTCCTGCTTGGAGCACCCTTTCACAGTGTTGCATTTTGAAACTTCTGCCGGCAAGGTGCTTAGCGTAGCCTTGTATCCTCAAGCGATGGATCTTTTAATCTGCTGGAAACCTGGGGGAAAGAGAAAAAGGTGCAATGGCAGAGGCGTAATTAAATTATACCCTTCTCTGAAGAAACTACTTGTGAACCCGTTGCTTGTGCCATACTGGAGATCAGATTATAGCCAACCTTCTGCCTTTGAAATCTGTGGGTCACGTCCTCAGTGGCTGTACTTTAGCATGCTACCCCTGAACTCTGTGGAGCTGTGCAAAACTACACCAGCTGAGGATCAGGCCTTGTAGCCATAGAAGCTGAATTTTCTAAATTGCCAAAAGGATTTAGAAGCACAAGTATCACTGAAGGTTGCCATCCCCACATCACCTAGGCTTCTTCCAAGCCTTTTCCTTTTTCCCCCATCCATTTTTAAAATGAGAGACGTCCTGTCATTACACCAGGATGGACAGAAAGTGTTGAAAATTAGAAAGAAGAAAAGGGGTTTGCATGTATGTTGTTAATACGTTTACTGCTGATCACTGTGACTCGTATCTTGCCCGTGGATAATAACTCATGACGCATTACTGTGCAAAGAGTATTATATGGGAAATAATCATTTCAAATGCTTCATATTCATATGCACATTGGTCTGCTAGTCATTTAAGCCTCACCATTCAAAAACATGGCTGAGGAGGAAGGAGGGAAGCATTTGTCCTTCAGCATTATCTTTTTACAAAGAAACTTTAACATCCTTGTTTCCATTGGTGTAGTTAAGTGCTTTTTTGACAGCCTGCAGCCCCTGTTTCTTGTACTGTTTCCCAAGGAGGTTCAAGCAGGCAAAGCTACCATTACTATTATTTTTTCACTTTGTGGCTGCTCTGCAGCTTGTACAAAGAGGTCAACTATCCAAACAGCAGAAGGACAATGGACACTGTTTATTTACACTCCTTCCATCAGAAGTTACAAAGGGACAGACATGGGAAGGGGGAGAGAGAGGACGGACACGTGCAGACAGGATTCCTGCACGCTGGAGAAGGACACCTCTTCCAGATCTGCTTATGTCTGCGCGTCGCCTATTGATCAGCTCGCAGACCGACACTCAGCATCGCCAGCAGCCGTGCGGGGCTCCCCATGGAAAAAGGTTGAACTGTAATCCAGCTCTGGCTGAAGAAATCTCTCTTGGCCATATTAGATGGGCAGAGAAAAGGAGAAACCCACATGTTGCTGTTTGCTTTCGCCTGATGAAGCTGCACTACCAGCCCTGAAAGAAATGGTAGCTAAAACCATCGGTGCTGCAGAAGCAGCGGGATACAGCACCCACCTGTGTCACAGATGTGTTGGGAAGTGTGTTCCATCAGCTTATGCCTGTACGGTCGGTTTAAGGAATCAAGCATCGTAAGTGCTAACATATGACCATTATAGCATTAATATTGTGTGCAAATGCATTGGAAACAGAACTCCAAGCCCCCTCAGCTCTCTAGGAGCCAGTGCCAAGTCTGAACACGGAGGCAATTCTTTCTACAAGCTGAGACAAAGTCCTGGCTCCTGCCTGGGACTGGAAGATGCTGCTTGTGTACTAACACCAGCGGCTCCTGCCTGTTTCTGATCAAATAATCACGTAGTGCTAAAGGTGTTGAAGTCATTGCACAAACCAGCGGAGGTGATCCCTCAAGTTACTTCTGATCCTGCAAGGTGACCCGGGAAGCAGCTCTGTGGGCGTGTCTGGATGAATCACCACGTGAGACCATGGACTTTGATATTTCCTACAGCAACAGCAAGGTTTCTGTCACATTTCTTCCCAGCAGTGAGATGGGATGGCTCCCCCCGTCTCTACCACTGTTAATTTCCGAGTTACAACACTGACTTTCTCTGTCATCTAGGAATCTGATACCTGATTAGCTTTTCCTTGATAAGCCATGTGGCTTTGAAGGCCACAAAAGTCCTCTCATCCCATGAATAAATCTGCAGATATGGGACCAAATTCATTACTCACCAAGGTCCGTTGGAGTTACCTCTGGAATAAATCCGATAGTGCCATTGGATATGTATAAATTGGCTTCTGTAGCTAGAACAGCAATTATGGAATGTGCCTTCCCCTTTCAACTTCCAGTGCGTTAACTGCTGTCTCTCCTTTTGGAGGACGCCGAAAGCTGCATCACTTGGATTCAAGATGTTCTTCTCGTTTCTATAAAACACATCAAATTTTGCCTTTGAGGGTTTTCCTTTGGGGAAGAGAGGGGGTAGGATGGGGAGGGGAGGAGGAATGGAAGGGGTTTTCCACTTCTCAGGCTTTGCTTGTATATGCTATGAATATGAAGGTTTGAAATGAAACACCCAATAAAATGAAGTTTTAAAAATAAAATGAAGAATTTGAAAGTTTTAAGCTTTATCCTTTTTTTTCTTTTCTTTCAGTAGTAGCTAATATCTGGGGTTTTCATTGGTTCGTTCTGCCTTTGCAGTGCAAGCCAGCAGTAAGCCGAAGCAGGTCCTCCAGTTTAAGTCTAACAGTTGAAAGTGCTTTAGAAAGCTTTGATTTCCTGAACACCTCTGACTTTGATGATGAGGATGGTGGTGGTGTGGAGGTTTGTAATGGTGGAGGAGGTGCAGACTCAGTATTTTCAGATACTGAGATTGAGAAGAATAGGTAAGTTTGTAGTAACTGCCAGCTGTGCTTACGCCAAACTGACACCCTAGCTCTTTGTCGCTAACAGGGGATCCTGGTGCACACATTATTCAAGGAAGACTGACTAATCCTCGATGAGTGTATAGGGTCAGAGGGTTCCCCGTGGCTGCTGCGTACAAAATCTTTAGCTTCCAGGATCACTTTTTTTTCCCTGTTCAAATATACGCAATCTGTCCTCCAAAGGAGAAGGGTAAATTAAATTAAGCTGACATCAATACTGGCAGAGCCTCTTCCTTGACATAGGTTTGGACCTGGCTTTCCTTGGATGTAATTACTAATTCCTCTGTGGTTTTTCCCCCCCTCCCTTTGTCTTTTCTCTCTAGCCGAATGAGTCTTTGCAGTGGATTAAGCTTGTCAGTAACAGTAACACAGGGCCAGATTTAAGCAGCATGGTGTAGGTTTCCTTTGGAATGTAAGAGTGATGACTGGTACTCTGTTCATGGCCCTGCGTGTTACCTGCCCTTCTTTCATCACTTTTGGTCTTTCTGAGAAAAAAAAAATGCAAAAAAAAAAGCAAGAAAAAAAAAAGCTGTGGTGTTTGTGCTGTGGTCTGCCATTGTCGTGTGACCTTAAGATGCTGTGTTTCATTCAATCCTGAAAGCATGTTTGCATCCTCGGAGCTGACACGATGCCCAGCAGGCATGTAAGCGGCACTAGAGCCGGAAAAAAAGAAAAGAACACAGTTCCCTTGTACCCTACGTTTTCCAACCAGGGAGCTATACTTCTTGCAGATTATCGTGGCCTGTTTAGAACGATTTTGAATGCAAACAAGCAACCCCATGCAGTTCCCATCATCTCACTGCATATCCTCTTTCCGGAATAAGACTTGGTGGGAAGAAAAACTTGGAAAATCATGTTGCTTGCTTGCTAAACTGGCATTCTGAGCTCAGTTCAGTCTGTGTTGATTTAAAGATCTGGCTTTAACCAGGAACTTCAGCATAAATTTAACGTTAGCAGCAAAAATTTAAGTTAGTTATAAGCTAACTTTGAAAGCAACTAAAATCATTTAAGTTAAAGTAGAAGTTAAAATTTCTTTTTTTCCCCTCTGGCTCATGCCCAGACAGTGAGACAGTGTAGATTCCCGCTTCCATTTTTAGATGTGCGTGTGACTCAGTGTGAAGGTTGCAAGTGTTGAAACTTCTGAACTTGCAGCCAAATAAATACACTTGCAACCTGGGGACTGACCTCGGGCTTTGCATTTAAAGACAGGCAGGACCATTGGTGCAACATAGCAATGTTGGAAATAATAACGATTTAAATCACAGTGAGACTAGCTTTACGCTCTTACAGAAACAAAGTAAGCTGTACACGTCGTGCCTAAAACAGCGTATGAAAACATCATGTCTCTTACTGCAGCAGTGGTTTTCCTTTCCTTCTGCAATGAGCATGAGATTTGGCAGCAGGAGGACACGGAAAGCACAGAGCTGTTGTTAGCAGCTCGGTGCTTGGGATGGCACAAATTGGGACGGTGCTTAATCCAGAGCGATGGGGGAGACGATTTTCACCAAGAGACGGGAGAAAACTGTCACCGCCAAGCTATGAATACGGTAGCCGCTGGTTGAAAAGGCTTGCCGTTGAGGGCGTTTGGGTCGCTCGTGGCAAACCAGTTGGTCAGCGGGCAGCGAGCTGTCCCCTCGGTGGGTCCAGCCCTTGCGCGCCCGGCCGGGGCAGCGCTGCTCCTTTGGGATATGATGTGTTCATCGCCAGGTTTCTGGCCGCTTTTTCCGCTCTCCTGCCGTGCTCGTTGCTCGTCGCCCTGCGTGAGCGTGCGTGTGTGTGTGTCTGCGGCGGCAGCGGTCGTCACCCCCCCCATAGCTCACCTCCCTCATCCCTCCCCAGTTACAGGACGGAGCACCCAGAAGCCAGAGGCCACCTGAGCGAAGCTCTCACCGAGGACACGGGTGTGGGCACCAGCGTGGCCGGCAGCCCCCTGCCCCTGACCACAGGGAACGACAGCCTCGATATAACCATAGTTAAGCACCTGCAGTATTGCACGCAGCTCATTCAGGTACTGGGGCCCAGCTCGTTTAGGGCACGTATTTTAAAAAAAATAATCTTCCCCGCGGGCGCTGGTGGGCACGCAGCGCGGGGTACGAGCAGGCTGGCGAGGTCAGCGCTGCTTGTGGGAGCGCAGGGCCGGGACAGCCGCCATCTTGGGGTGACCAAGGTGACGCTGGAAATGGCCTCCGTCGTTTCCGTCCCGGCCTGTCTCGGAGCAGAGCTGACATGCAAAACTACGAGGCATTTTGCATCCCAGGGAGGCTGAGGGGCCGCAGCGCAGCAGGCCGCGGGGCAGCCCCTGCTCTGGGTTACAGATGTCCGCCGGCTTTGCCGGGAGGTCGTCAATGAGATCGGTCCCCGGTTAAGGCAGCCCATGTCTTCTGAGGTAAAACAGAAGCCCATGGCCCCACTGTTTAACCGAGCCCCAGACGAGGCTGCGATGTTCAAGAGCAGAAATTAATTTCTGCGTGTGAGCTGGAGAGATTGGCTGCGACATACGCATGACAGGCCCCTTGGGACATCAGAATGGTCTGTTCGTGCTCACAACTAACTAGCACAACCTTTTAGCGTTTTTTTTTCAGACCCTAACCACAGCCAATGTGATTTTAAACCTCCAGCAAGCCACTTTTTAGCAAGAAAGGGCATCAGGGGTTTCCTGATGAATCAAAACGTACTGTAGCTTCCTCTTTTTGCAGGTATTTGATTCTTCCACCTTATATATAATTTGCTTTATTTTCCCAAAGGCCCACTGAAGCAATGCAGAGTGATCCTATTCCGGCACCCTTAGTGCTGAGCTGGACACTCTGCTGACCCACAAGTATGAGAAAAAGGGAGGGTTTTGGCTTTTAAAAGCCAAAAAAAAAAAAAAAAGCTTTTTTTTTTTCTTTGTACAAGAGTACACAGTATATATGCAGTTGGGGGAGGCAAGCTTGAACTATGTCCACACACTGAGCAGATTTGATATGAACAATATTTACACGGACTGCTGAAGAAAATGTAGGTGTCAGCAGCAGGGAGTATTAGCAAGAAGAAAGCACCAAATTAATAAAGGCACCTGGGTAGTTGATGAGAGCGGAAAGGGAGTGGAGAAAAAGCGACCTGTGGTCTGCCTCCAGGCAGGTATGGCCTGAAAGTCCACAGCCTATGTTATGCAAAAGTCAGACTAATATTCTTTTCTGGCTATTCTTCTAAGGCTTATGATGATGGATTCCTTTAGCTTTGCAGAGTGTATAAATCAGAAATTACTTATGCAAATGGCTGCTTGGATACTCAAGTGCCTATATCTGGATGTAGCTGTTAAAGATATAAGCAACAATGCCTATCAACCAGGACCATAAAATATCCCAGAGACAAAAAACTTTTGAAGTTAAGGAGATCCCATTGTTCCCGGCAATGAATTTGCCACTGTATTTCTTCAGGTGCCAGGTGTTTTAGAGGTTTTTGTTTTCTTCTAAGGTTCTTTTGGTTCAATGACTCCTTTTCCTCCCTTCCCATCTGTCTTCACCAGCAAATTGTGTTCTCCAGTAAAACACCATTTGTGGCAAGAGACCTCCTGGATAAGCTGTCCAGGCAGATCCTCGTGATGGAGAATATCGCAGAGATCAGCACTGAGAATGTGGGAAACATCACTTCCCTTACTGATGGTAAGAGACAGGTTAGGGGGTTTCCTTCTGAAAAGGGTTTGTTTGGGCATGCGTGCCTGGTGAAATAATCGCTGTGCAGAGCTCACCATCACTGCAGGAGAGGCCACTGTAAAAAGGTCAAATCACAGTTACCAGCAGATGTAGCAGTCACCAGAACTGGTCAGGGGCCTTATTCTGTCTTCAGCGCTGGTATCCAGAAATAAGCAGGTGAGAAGAGAAGGGACTTATCCTTATCCTGCTTGATGTGCAGAAGATGCACGGAGGTCATTGCTGCGGTGGGGTGGGGATGCTGCCACCTCTGAAGAGCCAAATTCTTCCTCCACCTCTCTTTCCTGAGGAAAGGCAGGATCTGCCTTACACTATCAGAGGCATAATACAACCCCTTGAACATTTAATCCATTTTATTTTTAGTCATCTCTACGGAGAATTATTTAGTTATTTTTCTTGTTGTTGCATCTATTTTAATACATTGGAAGACTTTGACAAACAGGTAGTTACTCACCCTTGTGAGCACTCTGGCAGGATAGGTAAATACAACATGGTGTATTTACTTTGTTTATCAGAAAACTGAGGCAAAATTGAGTGACTGACTTACCCAAGGCCACAGAGCAGTGCTAGGACAGGGACCAGTCTTGTACAGACCATTTGCAGTATTCCCCTACTATTTCATGGTATTTAAAAGGATGAGACATCAGTGCCCAGAACTGGATCAGGAGCAAATTTTCTCACATCCTACCATGGGAAATGGAAAAAACAGGTTACAAACTTGGGGTGAGCACATGACCATGCTCTGTGAAGGTACTGGCATGGGGTGACCCACCAAACAGTAATTGTCCATCAATGGGCTGGGGTAAGATTTCCTCCACTCTTACCATCTTTTTTCTTCTGGAAGTCGACGCTTCCAGCATGGCTTTGTTTCATCGTTCATTTTTTCTTCTCCACCAGCAATTCCAGAGTTCCACAAGAAGCTGTCACTGCTGGCTTTCTGGATGAAGTGTACTGGCCCTTCAGGAGTGTATCACACATCTGCAGACAAGATGATGAAGCAGTTGGATATCAATTTTGCCACCACTGTGAATGAGGAGTGTCCAGGACTTGCAGAAACAGGTACCAACTGCTGCAAAAAAATTGTGTTGGTCATCAAAATGGAGAACAGCTGTGTACTGGGCTTTACTCAACCTTCATTGCTTTGTTTTCCAACTCCTTGGAGGTCTGTTTGGCCATGGCTCCAAGATCTCATTTGAAAACTAACGCTACAACTCTTGAAACAGTTTTGGCCCAAAATAATCAGATGAGAATAGAAAAAAAAGGTGAGGTCAGCAGAAGAGAAAATACTGTTTTAAGGCTTATGAGCTAATAGGAAAATAAGTCTATTCCCAAATACAGGTTTGTAAGTGATTCAGTGGAGTAGGAATCCTCTCACTTAATTTTATGTGTCTGTATAATGTCCATACCCCATTACAGTTCACTGGGTTGGAATTAATATGCATCCAAGTGAGACTATCTGAATATAGGTTCCTACTTGGAGTGAGATGTACCACATTGACTAGCTCTCCCTGGGCTAGAATGGGGATGTAGGGTGACTTGCTTCAGGATATCATCTGGGTAGAAAGGACGCTGTATTGATCAGATAGGAAGCTGCACTAGCCATCTGTAAACTGGCAGGGGTTCATCCGTACAAAGATACCCTCTGGTGATGAGAGCTAGACAGGGAGAAGGTCTGTCTACGTTCTAACCTAACCACAGTTGAGGTTGGAAACGTTGGGAAGTATCTGGCTTTGCAGGTATGGTTCTTTCTTTCTGGCTTGGAAGTGGACTGTGGCATTTTGCCCGCAGCTTTTGCTCTCACTAACGTGTCCCTTTGTCCATGGCTGCCTGCAGTCTTCAGGATCCTGGTGTCTCAGATTTTGGACCGGACGGAGCCTGTCCTGTACTCCAGCATGTCCTCCGAGATCATTACCGTCTTTCAGTATTACAACTATTTTGCCAGCCACAGTGTTAATGACCTTGGAAGCTATTTGCTGCAGCTCGCAAAAGAAGGTAGGGTATATAAATTCTAGTGGCTAACAGGGGAGTACATCTGTGTACCTCTGAGCTCAGCACCAAACATTCAGCCCTGAGGCTGATTTTACAAAAGAAAGGGGGAAAGGAGACAAAAAAGTGCCTTGGATACTAAGTCTGAATGCACCTGAACAGTTATAGATATCAAGGGAAAGGAGCTGATGCAGATACACCCTCAGTCATTTCTATTTCCATATTCGAATGGGAAAAAAGAGTTAGTTTTTAGGAAATGGCTGATGGTGGTGGGCTGGGCCCAAGGTCTGGGAAGTTTTCTGTGCCCAAAGCTTGGATGATGTTCCAGTCTTTCACCATCCTTTATGGAGAGACCTTCTGAAGTGCTGAGCAATTCTCAGGAGCCAAGGGATCACAGCACGTCAGTGTTTGGCAGGCTCTGCCACCAAGAGCAAAAGGCGGAAGCAGACGCTCCACAGAGCATGCTAGACTGCAATCCCTGGCAAGCCAAATTTTCTTCTCTATTTGAGAGGGAGTCTCAGGAACCTTGCCCAGTTTTCGTTTTTATTTGGACATACTGGGGAGCTTTTGCTCAAAAACCTGGAAGGCAAAAAGCATTTCAGTCTACCTCTGAAACACATTAGCCCTGGCTCTTGGTAGCGGACATCAGTCTGCCTAGGAAAAGCTCTCATAAAGATGCTCTGGAAGTCAATGCACTGACAGGGATATTGGGTTTCACTTGGTACGGGGAGGATTTACATCTTCCAGCAGAAAGTGAAGATTTGACAGGTAGGCCCTTAGCTCTGGGTAGGTGTAAGTGCTGCAGTGTCCCACTTAGCCCATCTACTCATCTCCTCCTTTGGAAGAACGTCTGAGAAACTGGCCCAGCTTAAAGCCCAGACAATTCCCCATGCAGACACACTGCAGTGCTACAATTGCACAGATGGGGATTTTTTCATGTCCTTTGTGTGTACATATGAATTGAGGATTGCTAGTGGGGAAAGGAGCAATCTGAAATATTGAGAGGATAACATAAGTAACAAGGATCTTTCTCTTGCACTTGTAGCCTCTGTGGTTCAGGTGCTGCAGTCAGTGAAAGATGGAAAACTGCAGCAAAACGTGGCCAAAATAAACTCCAATAACCTTCCACCACAGCAAGAGGTTTTGAGAGCTTTGGCTTTACTTCTCAATGAAAATAAAAATGAAGTCAGTGAGACTGTGGCATCACTTCTGACAGCTACCGCAGAAAACAGGCACTTCAGGGAGAAGGTAAGTGGCAGAAAATCACCTATCGCATAAGGGACCTGTATCATCATGACATTTTTTCTGCCTGTGTGTCTCAAATGTCTATGTGCATAAAATAATTGCTCCAAGCTTGATTTAAACTGATCCGGAGGGATTTCCTGTCTAATTTTTCTGCAGATATGCAGCTCTGTTTCTGTTGTTATGCCAGTCTGCTTCTACCTGTCATTACACTAAACAGGTACTAACCAAAACTCTGCAAATCCTTACTGAGTGCTGTGCTCTCCAGCTATCTTCCACACTTCAGCATTTCTGCTGGCCTGCCTCAGACTTGGCTTCAGTCCGAGGCTTCAAGGCAACAGTCCCCAGCATCATCAACATGCAAAGACATAGGGCTCCGATTTTGGGGGTTTTGTCCCAAAGGAGACTGCCATCTGTGGGACCTCCCACCATTTCTGGGGGGGGATGGACTGCCTTGGGCAAACACAGCTCAGCTGTGAGATCTAAGATTTGAGTCTATCACAGATACCAAAGGCAACAAGCAGGGCCAGATTAAACACAGAAATGAAAGAGAAGGGAGAAGAGGAATAAGAAGAAATTAGGGATTGGCTTCTACCCTTTCATGGCAGACCTTTCTCTACTATTCTTCTTGTTCCCTGTCAGGACAGAGTGAAAGAAAAGGCAGTTGGAAGAGGAGGAGTGGTGGAAGGAAGGCGGAGGGAGGAGAAAAAGGAGCTCACTCTGCTGCTCTTCTCTGTCGATCCAGCCCCCTCTTTGCTTGCCCTCCCACTTCATCTTCCATTTTTGGCAGCATCTCAGGGAAAATACAACCCTCTCCTGGAACAGGCGTGTGTAGCCCATACCTGGTTCACTGCCTGCAGGAAGGACCACAAGGTGCCTTGTGCAAGGACATGATGCAGCCTTATGCTGCAGATGAGCTCATGGCGCAGCCGACTGCCCCTGAGGTTTGCTGCTCACACTGGTTTTGTTTGCTCAGGAGTAACTACTAATTTCTAGGGCCAAGCAATAAACTGGTTTAGCAGCTCTTGCTAACCTTGCAATAGTAATTTGCAGTCCCCCTGGGGTCCATTCCAGTCTGTTCATTACTATCCCTACATTAGAGAGACCATCATCGCTACTCTTCTTTATCTGTTTTCAGGCCTTGATTTATTACTGTGAAGCACTAACCCAGCCCAACCTCCAGCTGCAGAAAGCAGCTTGCTTGGCTCTAAGATACCTCAAGGTAAGAGACAAGGAATTCACTGTGGTACTTGGTTTTGCTCTAAAGAAAGGACATCTGATAGGTACAAACAACAAAATAGAAACTGCAATAGCAGCAGCAGTAGTGGTTTTGTTTTGCCTTGCTGCACTGCATCCTTTTACAGATACCGTGCTGTTTGGGAACGGTTTAGAAGCTTCACTGCAAAAACAGCTGGGCTCTGTGACGATGACAAAGTTTATCTTTGGCATGTCATCTTTTCCTCCCTCTCATATTGACTTTAGGGGGCTTACTTCCACATCACAGAGGAAAAAAAAATTCATCCAAGAGTGCTGACTGAGAGGGCAAAAAGACATCCTTTCTCAGGATAAAATTGGCTGTAATGCCTGTAGGTTGCAGCAGTAGAAGAGAAAGGGAGAGACAGGCCACAGCTCATTTTATGACAAATAACTGGTACATCTGGGCAGTACAGCTTCAGCTAGCATCTGGTACCATTTCTGCACTCCCTCTCATGACAGGAAGGAAAAATGCACTTTTGTTTTGGCTGTATAGAGCCATGGGAAACAGCAGCCACCCAAGCCCGACTGATGCGGAACGTTGGGGCCAAAAAAATGTCTTCTGTGAGACAGAACCACCGCGGGCTGACTATTTCTCCCTCAAAACTGTCCCCTGGAGAAGACAGCTCTAAAATGTAACTTCATCCCAGCCAGAACCGATACCATCCAATACATAATCCAACAGTTTAAATATGAAAATCTGTTTTCCCTTAAACGAGATGCTAGCAGGCATCCCTGAGAGGCAACGGAGAGGGGCTTTACACCTCTGCTGCATGCAGGGCACAGTGGGGTTTTTGATCTCTCAGGAAAAGCCAGACAGCGGTAGAACTGGAGCTAGACACATTTAACTTGAGCAGTGTGGCTCCGATGCATCTTAAATAGTGAGAATGGCAATAGCTGGGGAAAAAAAACCTACTGAGGGGAAGTGTCCTCATTTGGGATCTTCAAATAAAAAGCTAAAGCCTTTCTGGAAGATATTATTTCAGAGATGGGAATGCTACAATGGATAGGTGACTGTGGATGAGCTAATCCAATGGCAGTCTCATCCACATCAAACCACGTTGGCTGCACAAGGTCCCACTGTGAATCTCATGAGAGGTTTCACAGGTCGCAGCAAGCTCTGTGTGGCTGTGGCCCCATCACTCACAAGCATTCGAGCTGCAGTCACCAGTATGCACCCAGCACAGACTTGCCCCGAGTCAAGCACAGGTGACCACGTTGAAGATGGGGTGGTGAGATCTAATGGCTCTGGTAGCTAAGCCCTCATGCACAGCATCGTACACCCGACCTGTGCCCCTCAGGTGAACAGGGTTCGTACAAATACTGACTCTGTGGCTCAGTGCCTCTTCCATGTGTCGCACCAGGGCTGTACCTGCCCTTCCTTTCACTCGCCTCTCTTCTTGTCGTATTAAATAGCCTGCCAGAGGCATTATGACAGCTGCTCTCCCCAAAGGCTTGACATTTTTGTAGCAGAGAACAGGATGATTCGTTGCTTTCTTCCCAAAATAGCAGAGGCAAGGCAAAAATGTGGAAATGTTGGTGACTGCAGGTGTTGGTGAGGAGCCTGCGGTGAAGTGACTGGGCTGGCCAGCCAACGTGCCCCTGTAGAGACAGTTAGGCTGGCGAGAACAGCCTTCTCAGACCGACCAGGTTTGACGTGCTCAGTGTGGAACTCATTCCCTTGACGCCTGTCTCCCGTTCGTCTCCCTGCCGTACCTGTGCCTTGGCACTTTTACGGCCTTGTCCCATGGCCCATCACCCAGCCTACAGTCAGAAGGGGCACACATAGCTGGTCAGCCAGATTTATGCATGTAGGGCATAGAGTAGGAAATTTAGAAAGAGTCCACACCAACAGCAGAAAATATGCCTTCTCCTAGATGCTCCCTCTCAGGGAAACCCTGTTCCTCATGTCTCCACCAAGGCCCTTCCCTTGGAGTAGGAAGGGCAACATAGAGGCTAGTGACTACTTCCACACAAGGTTGTGAAATAAAACCACAGCGCAGTGCGCAGTGCTAATGCGGTTCTTTTCGCGCTTCGCAGGCTACTGAGAGTATTAAAATGCTGGTCACGCTCTGCCAGTCTGACAACGAAGAGATCAGAAAAGTGGCGTCCGAAACCCTGCTCTCCCTTGGTGAGTTGCCTGTTTTAGAGCAGTAGTTCATTTTCTAACAGAGCAGCATGTAAGACACCTGAGTTATACAAACGTAAGACTCTAAATTGACACAAAACTTTACCTAGAGACTCAAACAGGTTAGAAAATATATATTCTTAAAAATCATTCAGTTTGAAAATCATGAAAATGAGCCAAAGATAAATTGAATTGTGTGAGTCTGGAGGGGGAAGTAGAAAAGGAAAAATAGCAAAGGAGAAGTTGACAAACAGAAATAATTCATAACGAATTTGAAAACCAAGCAGCATTTAAGGTGTGAGGACCAGCACGCTGCCTGCTGCGTCTCATACACCCTTCTCTTGGGGATCCCCTCCTATCACTCCTGGAGTGCCATTATCACACCCTCAAGTGCCATTAGCACTGCCAAGTGTTTGTTTAATCTAAATTATCTCTATATGCTTATTTGGACAGATCTTAGCCTGCAAGTCCTCCTTCACACAGTACCTCAGGCACCTTGCATTGACCCTCATTTGTCCTTGAGACAACAGATACCCTGTTCATTAACCTGTAATCTAGCTCTGTAGCAGCGTGTGACTGCAAGTGTGGCTGCACGGTTTCAGGTCACCAGTACTTCAGTGGCACAGAAAAATTGCATTTTTCTGGCCTTTAGGCTAGGCATGAATTTCTGCTCCATGGGCGTGTGTCCATCTGTGATTTTAATTATGCAAACTCTTCAAACATACACTTCTTCATTCACCAGTTCAGCAGGAATTCACTCTGCTGCTGGACGTGTTATTGCTCAGGTTATAAAACAACTAGCCCGGGGACACTTTTACAAACTCTGGGAGATTGTACTGGCGTTCTTCTCGATGACATACAGTGACCAGTTTGGTTCCTAATGGTCAATTCAACACACTAGGCTCAATGCTATCTGCAGGTACATATAGATGACAGTACCTAAGAGGAAAAGGTTTGAGACACACAAATAGTTAAATTTAGCAAATACACTGCTTTCTCTTTTTCAGCGGTATATAAGTAAAGATGTGGCTAGACTCACTTCTTTAAAGCACCAGGAGTGAGAAGTGAGTAAACTTTATATTGTCCAAAGTAGAAGTGGATAAACATCATCTGTCTCAAGTATATCCCAGCTGCAGCTGAGACCTTGATAAGCACCATAGGTCATTTAGTAAGACAAGTGTACAGATACTGTCATCTAATCATACAAGCCATGTCTGCTTCTGTTTTGCTCTAGGTAGAACCAGCAAATTACATGAGAAAATTAAAAAAAAAATAATTTGAATATTCAGAGCATGCTTACATTTTTCCAAGTAATTTCTGAAGTTGCCTTCAACAAGATAAATTTTAAGAAGGGGAAGAAGATACTGGCAGATCAGTACTTTCTAACAGCAGAGAATCCAGTATTTTAAATGTTGTAGGGCAATGATATAATACATTATTATGCTTTAACATTTTGCATTCAGGTGAAGATGGGAGACTGGCATACGAACAGCTGGACAAATTTCCCCGGGAATTTGTTAAAGCTGGAAGCCGCCGTGGAACTGAAGCTGCCACAGCTTTTTAGGTGGAAAAGAACCTGCCTACATTTAACAGGCATTAAAGTAGGATGGAGCTGCGCTTCAGTGTGGGGAGCAGAAGGAAGACTTGGAAGAATTCTATGAGATTGTCCCAAAATGTAGCAATTTACAGACTTCTTAAGGAAAAGCAAAATCTAAAATCCAGCTTCAGGGTTCCTATTGGCTCTTCTTTGCAGCTTATGATGGAGCAGTTGGATGTTGAGGAACAATACTTTCTTGACTGATTCGTAACAAATAATGTAATTGCAGTTATTCAGCCTCAGCAAACTTCTGTGAGTTTTTAGAATTTGGCATCTTCATATATTTTACTGCGTATTACATTTACTTCCTTGAAGTTGTGAAAGCTTGAGACATGCGATAGTGTATCTAACAAGGACAAGTAGGAGGCCACCTGAGCAGGACTGCAAAGAAGCTTTCTCTTCAGCCCCAGGCTAAGTGTCTGCTGCCATGCAGTGTCCCCAGCAACGCTCCAGCGGCAGAGAACACCACTCGGCTTTCTCAATTTTGTCTCAGTAATAAAATACAGAGCAAGTTTCTTCAAGTTTTGCCTCCAGAAACAGCATGATGTAAACCCTGGGAGGTGTCACTTTGGTGACTCATTCTAAATGCCTCCGCTGGTCTTTTATTTCCTTTCTCTTGCCCTCCAGCAACAAGCCATCATGAATCCAGAGATTTGTGAGGGGGATCAAACAATCACGTAGGCTTCTGAAAACTAAATGAAAAGGTAAAGTGCATTTATTTATTCCGAGAAGAAGGAGTGAATACAGCTAATTGCACGAGTCCCCAAAGCCATTTGGTCCCCTAAGTTGCAGGCAGAATTAGATTTCATACACTCTCATTAGTGGATCATAGCTTCTATAGAATGATTTCAATATAAAGAACTAGAACAAACTGAAGTGGACCTCGGAGGCAGTAATAAACAGAGGGTGAAGTGAATGCATTTCCTCCCCCCCCCTCACTGCAAGGATGAAAGACAGCAAGTGCTTCAAACTGTTGATTACGAGCCTTAAGTTAACAGAAGAGGTGAATAGAATTTAACAGAAGAGTGTTCCTGTACTGTGTTCATTATGCATGAAATGCTATTTAGATGTCAATTAAAGTATCCAAATTTGCATAGACTACATAGAAAAGATTGCAAACAATTCACATCAAAAGGAAGCCTTGTGCGCCAAACATTGGCAGGCAGGGGTCATTTTGTTTTGGGTTTTTTACTGTGAATGTTACAAAAATGTACATATCTGTATATTTATAAATATATATATTCTTCCTTTAATTAAAAGTACATTTTGTACAGTTCAAAATGCTTGTTTACTGAGGGATATAGACTCTTTTTGCAGAAGGTGAAATAACCATGTTAGGGTTTTTATACCACGCCTATCCCATCAGCTGAATTCTTCCAAGGTGTCCTTTTGTACTGACTTCTGCTTTTTTTTTTTAATTTTTTTTTTTTGCTTTTAGTTTTGTGGCATTTGTACTCACCATATTTCCTATCACATTTAAGTTATAATAAAGATTATTTTTTAATTACTAAGCACATCAGTCCATATGTATAGTCACTCTTTCTATCAGCAGCCTCTCCACTGTGAGGCTCATACAACCTTCAAACATCATGCGAGTCAGCTCCCAGTACCATAGGTGGCTCAGTAAAAGCCACCTACTTGCAGCTGGATTTCAGGCAAAATGGTAGGGAGTTGTTAAATCATATTAAGGGAAAAGGCTTCTAGGGAATATTTGTCTTTTCAAGCCTGGTCACCAGGACAAGACTTTATGACAGTCTCAAAACAGTTTAGCTAAATTAATGAAGTCATCTGCTAGATTTCTGACAGCGTAGAAATAATTTCATATCACATAAACTTTGTTAAGACTTAGAAGAACATTTTACAAAAATATCTAAATTAGAGCAAGTGAACAATACACGTAGCAAGGACTACTGCCTGAGGGTGGACAGAAAACTGCAACTTCTTGTGCAGGGGGAGAAATGGTGCAATACTAACTTGTGTTTTAATATGCACAACTCCTGCATTTTCATCTTTCCGCTAGCTAAGGGGGGATAAGTGGCAAACTATTTTAGTAATTGAAATAAACACACAAACCACAAAAGTAGGAAAAGTAAAGAAAGGATGAAACTATAGTGAAAACGACTACTCTTAGTTGCACCTCTGTGAGGTGAACCAAAGCACATTTTTAAAAAGCCAGTTTTAAACTAAAATGCTATTTTGGAAGCAAGGGGAGGACTGTGCACTCTCAGTGTTCCTTCTCTGGTTGCTTCAATGTGCGTGTGCAGGCCCTTGCTCCCGTCCCAGAGCATCAATCGGCAAGAGGCATACGCTATTTAAAAAGCGGATGAGAATATTCTTATTGTTCCCATATCTGTCAAAAGCTCCTACGTGTAATACATACTGTCAAAAGCTTGCTTGGAGTTTGCGTATCACTGTGTGCAACACAACTTTGTTAAAGCAAAAGCTATGATGTCATCGGGTTGCAGGTGCTTCTTTCTGAGCTGCTGCTTAGGAACGAGTGAAATAAGTTTACTTTCAAGCAGGCACTAGTGCCTTACGTTTCTAGCTACTCCTAGTTTAAGTTCAGAGCAAACCAGCTTTGCGTATCATTCAAGATACTTACCAAGAAAGGCTCCACAAGGACTAGCAGAAAATATGCTGAAGAGGCTCCAGGACTGTTACCAAACTCCCGCTGATTACGTCTTCCCTTTTGTGAAGACAGACTCGTCTCAGACAGAAGATGCTCCTTTTCCTCTTGCAAATATTCAGGCTTAGGGCGCAGACCTGGGGAGCACAGAACTGCCTGTGGAGCGGAGAGTCAAAGCTGCGGAGAGCACAGGGCTGCTCACATGTACAGGTACCATGCCAAATGGAGCTTATATCTACTTACTTTCATCTTATTGTAGTTTTAAATCCACCCTTTGAGAAGTTTATTAACCTACAGCTGATCTGCCACACCATTATGACCATTAAAAACCACGTATCCAGCTCATATGAACCAGATAGGAGCAAATCCTGCTCTCAACAAAGTCAATGAGGAAATTCATGGGAATTTAGTGGGAACGGTTAGACCAAATTTAGTACCTGTTGTGGTATCCGAGACTGACAAGCTTGAACCAGGCATATAGACGTATAGAGGCTAAATTTCACTTTAAGCATTTATACTGTTTTAGAAAACTAAGTAAAACAAAGAATCACATTCTAACATGATTCATGACAACATATGAAAAAAACCCCCACACTCAATTTAAGAACAAAACCAAGCAAAGTCCCATGAGTTTCTGCCCTCAGGGTAACAAACCTTAAAGCTTCCAAAACGAGAAGGCAAATTAAAAGGAACAAACTATGTATTTGTCTCGTAACTTATGCATTTTTATGCTCGCAGAGCTGACAATGCTGCCCTTTCCTACCACGTTAATGCAAGAGCTCTCCTTTGTGTAGTAGGAAAAAACAGACGCACAGAGGTGAATGTAGCAAGACAGATGCTTACCGACTAGCAGAGAAGGAACCAGCAGGCAGTAATTACAAAACTTCTTTCTTAGGGCTGCAGCAGGTCATTGACTCAAGCAAATTTCAAGGTGTGGGCCGCAGCAGAAAAGTACGTTAGGAAAAAGTTCCTGTACCAAAATAACTCAGCAGCAGTGCAGACTGAAGAAATAGGGAGCTTGCCAGGAAAAGCGTACTCGGGAAAGGGGTTTGCCTGGTGGTTTTGTTGGTGGCTTATTCTTACCTTAGGCTTTTCATGAGCTATGGTAGTTTTCACTACCACTGCCATGCTATTGTCTCTCTGCGTTCTGCTCAGTAGCTATAAACCTGTAGTGCCTTCACACTGCTACCAGTAAGACTCCTCCTCTACCCAGTATACCTTCAGAGAAGGTATCTACTATAGCTTTACCCTATGCTGCAGTCTGATATATACAGATTATTGCTGACTTTAAGCATTCAAAATTAGGAGTCAATACGACTGCCAGACTCTGTATCTCAAGTACGGAACCCTGCTTTGCTGATTTGCAATGTAATTATCCTGATGACAGGATCCACGGCACCTCCCTTCAAATGGCTGCGGTGCCCCTGGGGGTACGGCAGAGGTATCGTCATACCCAAGGGTTTCACCTTCAACACGGCCGTCCACGTTTCATTACAGGCGGTTTTTGGCAGATCGACAAAGCAGCAGCAAATTCAAGTTCCTCAGAACACCACTATCATTTGCTGAACTACTTTGTGTAGTTACAAGAATGGAAAGAGAGACTAACAATACACGATAAACATTTTCTGCTGAAGAAAACGTTAACATTGCAATTCAGTCTCAAGAACAACAGAGCACTGGAAACACACTGTCTTGGCAGATTTGCAAACCTTCTGCCCAAAATCTCAAATACAGTCCTGAAAACAACCTCACATGGCCCTTAAGGAAAAGTAAATGGATATGCATCATGCTTCCTTGCAAAAATCAATGACCAACTTCATTACTTATGCACAGGCTGCAACATCAGCTGCCTCACGTAAGCGATGCAATGCCAAACACCAAGCGAGTTTCAGTTGCCTAGCCAAGTAGTTATTATGGTCTAATTCACTTCTCCACACATTGTCTTAAATACAATGGGTGTTTACACTAAAATTGTTATTTTTGCTAAACCAATCAGAAGCTCTTCCTCACACAAACCATCCAGCCGCCCCACAGTTTGCCTGCCTTTCCTAGTCCCTGCACAGCTGTTCCTTCTTGAAACATCTGACACCTGCAAATGGCCTGTCTCCCCACACTTCAGTCTTACATATCTGAAATTCTGTCCTGTTAGGACACACGCATTTTATGGGAGAACTGCTAGGACACAGTAGATGCATCCCACTTCTGAGCAGCCTTAGGATACTTCAGTGAAAGATGAGATTATGGCCATAGCTTCTGCAATGAAAAGGAGTCAGCATGCTGGTCAAGTTGGTGCACAAAAGCATTTATGACTTCTTGGAAAGAATCACATTCTGCAGTTAGCTTCCAGAACTGGTAGTTTTATTCTGCTAGACAGAATGTTCTCTGTAATTTAGCTGGATATGAAATTTGTCTTTGGTGATTTTCAGCTGTTACATAGCTATGTGTCAGTGGTAAATGAGAGCTTCCCTATATACTTAAACAAAAATAAAAGGTCAGATGGTTGTAAGAGAACTAATTACACAAATCTCTGTATAATTTCTGCACATTTGACAAACCTTTCACACATGCATACAAAGTTCCTAGATTTACTATATAGTTCTACTGCATGCATGTTTTAAAAAAGTCAGGAATTTTCAGAACAATGAATGAAACTTGATCCTTTTAGATTACTTTTAAGCAGCGATTAATCCAGCATCATAAAACTTCTGACATTACTTTCATACATTAATATTTCTGATATAGTAGGCATAGGGAGATTGCTTGATCAAGGTCCAGTACATCCATGACAGAGAGAGCATGTATATGGGTTTTATTCCTATGCCACAATTCAGCTCTCATGCCTGGTCTTCTCCTGCAGCATGTTTTTTCCCAGTTTATACAGCAAACTATCCTCTATGCTAATGAATTAAAAGTTAATAAAACCATGGTAGCCTTGGTTTGAAGACTTTACGTGCAAGTGTACATATTACTAAGTAGCACGTCTTTATGATATAAAAAGTTCTTCTATTACAGGTGGGCCAAATGCTGCAATACATCCATCAGCCTATGTGAAGAACTTGCATGATTTATTTTATACACAACCCATTTCAACAGAAGTAAGGATCCAGCTACTCAAGGGACTGTCTTGTCTGTTATTTAAATAAAATCAATCAAGAAAAAGCACAAGATTTAAATCAAATAAGCATTCTTCTTTACCATCTTGATGAAAATAAGGAAGAGCCAGATGCAGATAATGTATGCAAATTCTGGATGTGTTGCTTTCTGGCAGTTCTTTGTTCTAACAGCAGCACCTGTATTATAGCAGTTCACAGAGCAGGAGGTAAAATGGTGGAAAAGTTGCACTTGCTGTCTCAGTTGGATTGGTCTGCCTGGCCAGCTAACTATGCAACAGTGCTTTCTTCCCTTCTACAGTTTCTGCAAATGCAAAATATTCCTGATGTTTAAAAATAAAGCCACCTCAATAATGACTGTTAATATGAATAAACTAAACTGCACTGCATAAAGACTATTGTAACAAGTTAAATTTTATGTGTTTCCTTATTTTCTATTGTTGAAGAACTACTTTGATGTGAAAATTGCTCAGAATCTGAGATAGGAGGAGAGGTTTAAGTCACTTGACAGTATTATCTATTTCTTTTGATCAGAAAACAAAGGTTACTCTACAGAGCAGTTATCCAGCATCCAGTTGTTTTTGTTTTCTCAAACACATCATCAGTACAAATTAAAGGACACACCTTTATCACCATTTCTGCACTGTGATGGAAAGGATTATGTCTAAGCACCCTCTAGAGCACAAATTAGAAGGTATAATCTTTTATTTACAAAGTTCCCAGGAAAATGTGATGCCTCACCTTCTGCTTACCAGATTCAAGGCGAAATGGAAGCCAGAAGGACCATTACTTCCTACAACAGTTGGGACATTCACAACTGATTTCAGTTGTGAAACATCTATTAAGTGACACCCACAGGGAGACAATAAAATGGAAGGAATCTAAAGGTGCCAATCTGATGGCTCCACAGATTTATTCACACACAGCCTGAAGCACCTGTTTTGGCAAAGCCTGACAGATCCATAAACCAGAATCCCTCCAATTATCTCCCCCTCGTGAAAGCCGCTCAGCTTTAAGCTCTTCACAAGATACTGCAATGGCCACCATCTTTTAAAGCCTATACTTGGAAGACTTTGATACAGAACAACTGCTGAGTTCACTCAGGTCTGGAAAACCTGTATTCAATGTATGCTCCCCTTCTACCTCAGTCACTTTCAACAGCAAGCATTTCCCCCCCCACCATATGGATGTCAGATAAGGTGCTCAAAGTTTTTAAAAAAAAAAAAGAGTTCTTTTTATTTCTGTAAACCCTTCAGAATATCACTGTCTTGGTAAAAAGGTGCCTCATCTCTTGGTAAATATCAGAGCAGTATTTTGAAAACAGACCTTGAGTTTCCTTTCAGAGTAGCTGTGCAGTGTAGGTTGCTTTATCTCAATCTAATTTTCAGTACAGCTGCAATCACGAGCAAGAACACACCACCTTTTCTTTATAGGCCAATAAATGTATTTCTAAAATAGACTGTCTAATACTTTCTACTTACACAAGCTCTCATCTATACATCTTGGAAAAAGCTCTTTTAAAAGACAGAGGCAATTATTACAAAAACAAAACAAAAATCACAACCCTGACTTTCATTACCCATTCTTGACTTTCTGAACGTCACCAACAGCACACAAGTTTTGCCTCCCCTATCCACCAAACGCACTCCATTCTCCAGAATTCTGGAAACGTAAGGAGTTAAAAACTGCCCAGGCACTCCCTACAAAATTTGAAAGCTTCCATCTACAGTAGTCACAATTGACTTAAATCTAGAACTAGCCATTCCCCACTCAAAACAAGAGGCTATTTTGGTAAGGCAAAGATTTATTTATCAATTTGCATATATCATGTCAGACCAACTGATAAGATATTTACACAACTGTTTGAAATACACAGTATTTGCATTTTATACAAGCAACTAAGAGCAGCCTGTAGTAAGTTTTCTACGCAGTATCCAGATACTCCCACCGCTACATAATTCCAGTTAAAAACCAACATCTGTAATGCTTCCACAAAAGTTCCTATACCTGAGAAGTTTTAGTATATCCTTTCAAGAGGAAGTCTGCAATTAAAAGCCACATACATAAGCCTATTTAAAGGTTGTCATTCCAGTTGCAAGTCACTTGCTTCCTTTGAAGCAAGATCCAATATACTCTCCCTTAAGCCGCATGATACTTGTGATGGCCCTTCTTCAGGAGTGCTGTCTGCATCATCTCCACAGTTAAGCTCTTCATTTTCTTGTTTGGATTCCTCTAGAGCCAGACTCTTCAGTGTCTCAAGATCAACAGGTGCTTGCCCAGTTAGCCTCTAGAAAGAAACAGAAGACAATGAACTTAATACTTTTTCTACTTAATTAGCCAGTGAAATAAGATTGTGCATATTGAATTAAGCAAACTAGTTATCTTCATTTAGAGGTTGTTGATATAATTAAAACACTCCTCAGTCACAAAAATCTTAGACACTTGAGTTCAACTCAAATTGCTACCTCTAACTCACAGACCACACCTGCTTTGTTGACTGTTAAGTCTTCCTTAGGTTCTTCAGGACAGGTTTTATCTTAGGCAACCTAAAACATGGGAAACAGCTCCCAAGTTAAATATTACTGTAGTACTATATAGGTTTAATTTTAGAAAAATCACTATACAACAGGTTAGGTTCATAATATTTAGTCAGATATAATGAAGCTACGTTAAGTCAAGAAGATGCAGCAGTTCCTAGCACTTGATGATCAAACTAAACGTTCCTCACCTAACCTGATCTAAAGAAAAACAGGACTGTAAAAGGCTACTTTTGAGGCTTCTGGTTGTTTGATATATCACTTAAGGCTCATTAAAGCCTCAGAAGTAAGCAGCTTACAACTAATAAGTGAACTCAACTGCTGAGGAACTGCAGAGAGGTTTCCAACTACACTAGTTCTTTAAGTCCTTAAGTCATTTATTTTCTGCCTGTGGGCTTATCATTAAAAAGAACACCCCCTGAACACAAAAAAAAATTCAAGTGTAGCAAATTAGTGGATCTCTCAAGACTGTTCTAAATAATTGCACTAACTGAAAATTAACTTGATCAAGTTTACTTCTTGATTAACCAAGTTGCTTGCTATAATCTTCCATTTTGTTTCCACCTCCCCAGTCTAATCAGAGAATCAAGATATTTAGCAGGCACACAGCTTCATATTCCAGTTGAGAGCTCAATCCCTACAAAACAACCTAGCTGATAATTTTAGTATCAAGGTTCCATGGCTATATATTTATCACAGCTTCAGAAACTGTTACAGACAATCCATTCCCAGTAGAAGAGTCATGGAACCAGTGACACAACTACCTGTCCCCAAGGGATTATCAGAGGAAGCTGTTTTGAAATTTACAAGTTTATGAACCCTACAGACTTTGTGCATTAGCCCCTTTTGGGCCATGAAACTGGCAATTCCTCAGTGAAACCTTGACTTTAAAGAGCATAGGTGCTCCTTTCTCCCTCTCACTGTTCTGCTTAGTGTCCCTGTTTCAAGTTTAGTTCCTCAAAGGACACAGCCAGTACAAACACTTCACGTCATCTCAGAAAAGTGAAAATTAACACTTCCTTCCCTTGTCACAATATCTAACATGCAAAGCCTGTTCTGTCAAGGCAACAGGTTGAATCTCCCCCTCAGAAAACATCACTCTTAGTACTTCCTCATTATTCCTGTGGGTTCCAAGGTGGAAAAACTCATCCCCTGGAAGGGAATTTATGCCCCTGGATTAGAGCAATCCCACAGAAAATTAAATTACTGTCTGACTTGTTTCAAGACTTGTGTAAGCACACAAAACAGAAGTCATGATTCATTAAAAATACCTTTGCTGGTTTCTCACTTTTTCATTCTACAACATTAACTGAAAATTCCTTTAAGTACCTCAATCATGCTGGTCATATAATGCACATGTTCAGCAAGGGACATTAGCTCTTCATTTTCTTCTTTTAGGCGGGCAATTTCACCATCTTTCTGTTCAATTTCTTTGTGCAACTGAGTTCAAATAACAAAATGTTAAAACAGGAAGACAACAGCCAGTGTTAAAGAAGCTAGTTATCTTTCACTAGCTACCTTTTCATTTTCTTGAAGCACTTCATAAAGAGCCTTCCTCCTTTCTTCAGCCACTTCTTTCCAATACTGAGATGAAGGACTTCCTGAAGTAAGAAGCTACAGTAAGTCTGTGCTAAGACTGGATTCTTAAGATCACCTTAAGACAGCCAACTTTTGTATACAAGTGTTCTATAAACTGTGATAAGAACTCACCCTATATAGAGTTTTCCCAGAGATTAGTTCTAAACTTACAACTAGAGACATAAGCTTACAGAAAACAGAGTTCCTACACTGTATTAATGGCTATACAGGTAGAGTCAAGAAGTTGCCTCAAGCATGGCAGCAGGCTTTGCAAGATGGTCACATTTGCAAATGTCAGTCTTAATGTGTACTTTGTGGAAGACAGAAGTCTTACTCCCAAGTCACTGTCCATATTGGGCTTAATGGTTCTGAGAAACTGCACACACAGCACACTATGCCAAAACAGGGCTTCATTTCAACTTAATTATTAGTCACTCAAAAGCTCATAGCCAAGGCAAAGTAACAAACTACAGGACTTCTTAACACTGCTTGCACACAGTGGTTCTCAGCTACTGGTTAGGATAAACTCATTCTTAAACATTAGATATCTATACTGTATTTACTATACTATAGAGGATAAGTATCATTAATTCCTGCTAAGCATTAAAAAACCCCACAAAGCCCTTATCTAACTGACAAAGGAACCATGTTTCAAGTTATGTTCCAATGCCAGCATAGCATTTTAAGTGCAAGAACACACTTCAGGAATTACCATATACCTTTTATCATGAGATCTACAGCTTGAATGACATCATTCGTATTCCCATTTTCTTGCTCCTTGTCCACAGACACCTCAGCTTTACAAGCCTTTGAGGTGACCTTGTTATTCCAGAGTTTCCTTTTGACTGAAGATTTCTTCTGCATAAAACAGAAGCAGGTTTAACTTCAGAGCAACATTTCAGCTTTTTTAAAAATACATACTTGTAACTCTGCTCACTCATGACTGCAAATAAGTCTTTATAAGCTCCGCTTTCTTCACAGTATAGTTCTAGGTTGCAGACATCTTCCTTGATACCCATAGGTTTAACAAAAGAAAAATCTCATTTTCCTGAAGTACTCAGAAATCCCTAGTTTTTAATATTGTTTATTACTAAAACAATAGTAAGCTTAAGTTATGTCACACATCTGTTAGCAGGTTATGTTTTTTTCAAATATATTAGTTTTCAGTTAAAAGCTCAAAAGCATTTCACTACGAGTAGAAATAATTACACATCTACAGGTTATCTTTTAATTCATACCTCATTATGTCTGCCAACCAGGCAACCTGTTGCTGAAGGCTGAATCATTTTAAGAGTCCGTCTTGGGGCAGCACTGCATCTGGTGTCTGTGAGGTACTTCTGAAAACACAAATATGGCTTCAGATGATTGCCAATCTTCTCCATATGAACTGAAACTTAGGAATTTGTCATGCTTCCATTAAGGTAACCCATGGTTCATCTTCTCAAGACAAAAGATGATACTTTAGACTATGTTAAGGCTTGTGTAAAGAACGGGATCTAGTTATTTGTAGCAGGGATGGATCTTAGTCACATGAAGTTATGTTCAGTCCCTCTTAGAAAACTCTTATACCCTTCATAAAGGAACCTGAACAGGTCTTACAGCAGAAATATTCTGACTAGATTTCAAGGCCAGTTATAGCACAGTGACGCATGTAAACTTTAGCTGAAGCTCTCAAAGTTATATTTTTGACAACAGCAGTATTAGATTTTGGTGGACAGAGACAAAAGTGACTGCAATTGCAAGGTCATATGGTAAAAAAATTACACACACCACTTCAGGCAGTACCTGGTTTTTGTTACCTGTGAACACACCCTCAAGTGGTGCTCATTTAAATAGATGTGTTGCTTCAATTATCCATTAAAATGGATCTAAAGCTTTCTTGCTTCGATCCAGACAGGCTATTGTTTTGTATAAACAGTATGTTTATCACCTTTCCTGTCATGCATAAGTACCCATTTACTGCATTAAACCTTTCTGATTGGGTTGGTTACACTGCCACCATGGGATAGCAAACAGTGGCAGACAACCAAGCAAGAATAGCCAGAATACAATGCCACACCAGCGTGAGAAAGTTACCGATTCACACTGTACTTCACATGACCAGAGTTCGCCTTCCCACGGTAGTTTCTGCCACCAATTATCCTACTGTTGAACTAAAGGACAAACACTAACTACTGTGGGAACAAGAATCACTCTGTGTGTCAGACACTGCTTGCTGCTTTTAAAGGTTAGAGTTAAGTACACTCTGCCAAGAAATTATTGACTAATACTCGAGTTAACCCACTGAAAGTGCAAAAAGCCACACTGAGGAATTTATACCCTAGAGCCACTATAGGACAAGATTACCATGTATATAAGTCAGACTTATCAATTGGCAATTTTCATTAATACCAGAAATTTTCATCACAATCACTCTATGCCTCAGGATAAAGGGCTACTAACCTCTATTTTATATGGTATTTGTACAATTCCGGTTAGGGCCTACATTAAATGGTTTAACAAAAGTCTTGTAACAAGACTGGAATAGGTATAAACTGTAGTAACTTCTTACCAGTCACCTCCTAAAAACTTAACTCCTTTACAAATTCCCACCAATTCCAAGGCAACTATGGTTCATGGGGGTGACTGTAGAAACAGAACTGCCTACATGAATACTTCAGTTAAACCATGCTCAAGTTAAGACAGATTTAACTCTTAGTAAGTTCATCCCTATAAAGGGCAGGCTATAGAACCTACTCTACAACCCCTTAGTAGCCAGACTGATTCAGTAATCAAACTAAGGCAGGTAGCCAGCACATAAAAACAAAAGTGTCACATGGAAAGACAGCAAGCTCAGCGTCAAAGTAAAACAGACTTGCTGAGCAGTAAGAAAAAAAAGTAGTCATAAGCACATATGCCCAAGCGGGACAGGTTGTTCCCAAGCCACGCTGCCTGCCAGGAGGTTACTCAAGCCAACAGGACATAAGCCAGGTGGAAGCACATTGCAACAGATCCCTTTATATTCCGTCAGTGGATGTAAAACTTGTGTCAGAGGGACCATTTCCTAGAGAACTCGGTGCAAGCCTCGCAACAAAGCAAATGCTGCGCTTGAGATACTCTTGATAAATTTCATCTTCTATTTTCTGTCCCTTATCGGCTCCCATATTCTAGTTTTAAGACTTTAAAGGCTATACCTGCAAAGATCCTGATGATTTCTCCGCTTTCGGTTTCTGTCTCATCTTGGAATTCATAGGATCACTGCGAAAAAAAGGTAAAAAAATAATAACAGCCGGCTGCAACTGAAGTTCAGGCTCACTCCTGACAGAATAGTGCAATTTCAGCTTATCGACTTCTATGGCAGTGGTGGTGGCGGGAGGGGGGGGTGTCTACCACACACGCATACCCAAGATGGCGGG
>NW_010973023.1:5559492-5577085 GCF_000737465.1 Haliaeetus leucocephalus | reverse complement strand
GGGGAGGGCGGCCTGAGGGGGCTGTGGAGGGTCTGTGGGGGGTCTTGGGGGCCTGAGAGGTCCAAGACCCGCAGGAGGTAGGGCAGAGTAAGTGCTTCTCTAGGTGGTCCGGGGAGAGCTCTTCATCTTGAGGAAGGTGAGAGGAAAACTCAAAGAGTACAGCACTGGGGTATGAGACACCTCAGCCATGAACTTACCCATCCTGGCCCTGCCAGTTGCCTCGGGGGGTGGGGGGGGGCACAGGCCTGTGTGGTGCACTCTGCCCCGTGGCTGGCGTCATCGGGACGGAAGCTGTAGGAAATGAAACACCCGAGCATTGCCTGGGGCTCATCTTGGCTATTGCAGCGTTGCATGGGAAGTCTGCTGCTTCCACATTCAATATCTCCCTGGAGCTTGAAACTAGGTACAAAGTGTCTCTGGCTGCTTCCTCAATCCCATTATTTGTTGTAGTTTATAAAGACGTTGTACCAAACCAAATTTAATCACGTATCCACTTTATTGTTATCGCTCCTATCTAAATACAGTGCAATCTGCAAAACTGGGGAAGAAAACTAACACGCTTAAGCCACAAAACCTGATACACAACAACAATTTTACATATGATACAGACTGCAATTCACCATTAATTATGCATAAGGTATGCTGTTAAGTTTGTTAGAGGCCACTTTACAATTATGTTCCTGCAAATAATTTCATGTTTATCTTTTATTTATGCTAATGGTGTCTTCTGTGGACTTGCGAGTAAATGTTTGTAGAGATAAGGACACATTCCTTGCAATAAAGGTCTCAGCTAGCTTAGAGCAGCTATCAGCATTTATTCCAGGCAACATGATGGAGCTATTAGAAATTAGGATAATTACAGAGAGAAGTATTTATTTACTGTGCCCATCTGTCAGTTTTCTGTTTGGAAATAAACTGTATGGCACTTACGAGAATGTCTTAAGGGGAATGTCATGGTCCGATGAAAGAAAGGCAGAACATAAAAAAATGATGAATTAGGAAATCTTTAAACAAGGATAAGGAAATAAAGCTGATCTCTCTTGCATGAACTTGTTCAGTCTCCCATTGACCCATTTAAACTTTCATTGTCCACAATATCCTTTGCCAAGTACTTCTACAGCTCAAATAGCCATTGTGTGAAGAACCCCCTCCTTTTCTTTTTTTGTTTTGAACCCCATTCCAATAGCTTCATTGGACGGTCCCAGTCCTTGCACAGGAAGAGACAGATTACCCTCCAGTTCTCTCTTCCAAGTCTACTTAGCCATCCCTTACATGAAAGCTGTTCCATCTTTCTGCTCTTTTGCAAACTGTATGCTGTTTTGTGTGCCTTTTTAAACACTGCTGAACATCGGGCTGAGATTCTTGTGGAAAAGTCTGTCATAAGTCTGAGATCTGAGTCAAGGGCACCCTCAGTAAGTTTGCAGATGACACCAAGTTGGGAGGCAGGGTCGATCTGCTCGAGGGTAGGAAGGTTCTACAGAGGGATCTGGACAGGCTGGGTCGATGGGCCGAGGCCAATTGTATGAGGTTCAACAAGGCCAAGTGTCAGGTCCTTGGGTCACCTGGGTCACAACAACCCCATGCAGCGCTACAGGCTTGGGGAAGAGGGGCTGGAAAGCTGCCTGGCAGAAAAGGACCTGGGGGTGCTGGTCGACAGCCGGCTGAATATGAGCCAGCAGTGTGCCCAGGTGGCCAAGAAGGCCAGTGGCATCCTGGCCTGTATCAGAAATAGCGTGGCCAGCAGGAGCAGGGAGGTGATTGTTCCCCTGTACTCGGCACTGGTGAGGCCGCACCTCGAGTCCTGTATTCAGTTTTGGGCTCCTCACTCCAAGACAGACATTGAGGTGCTGGAGCTTGTCCAGAGAAGGGCAACCAAGCTGGTGAGGGGCCTGGAGCAGAAGGCTTATGAGGAACAGCTGAGGGAACTGGGGTAGTTTAGCCTGGAGAAGAGGAGGAGGCTGAGGGGAGACCTTATCGCTCTCTACAACTACCTGAAAGGAGGTTGTGGCGAGGTGGGTACTGGTCTCTCCTGTCAGGTGGCTGGAGATAGGACAAGGAAATGACCTCAAGTTGTGCCAGAGGAGGTTTAGATTGGATATTAGGAAAAATTTCTTTACTGAAAGGATTGTGAGGCATTGGAAGAGGCTGCCCAGGGAAGTGGTAAAGTCACCATCCCTGGAGCTGTTCAAAAACTGTGTAGACGTGGCACTTCAGGACATGGTTTAGTGGGCATGGTGGTGTTGGGTTCATGATTGGATTTGATGATCTTAGAGGTCTTTTCCAAACTTAATGATTTGATTTGATCTTACTCTTGAACGATGGTCAGTTCAAAGTCTGTTGTTCAATATGTGAAATTAAGATTTTTTTTTTCCTACGTATGTTCTTTTACACTTATCTACATTGAATTTCATCGACTGCTGTATTTGCCAGTTACTCAATTCCATAATGCCCTTCTGCAGTTTTTCAGTCAGCTGTTCCTATTATCTTGAATAATATAGTGTCATCAGTAAGCTGTAACCTCAGTAAGCTTTGTCTTCTATCAAGAAAATAACACATGCAGAAATATCTATCTAAATCACTAAGGTTCTGTTACAGTACTAAAAAAAAGTTCATGCTCTTAAGTTAATTTAATTCTTGTTGATTCTAGAAGAAAATTTGAAATTTCCATATTCCAAAACACTAGCTGATATGCTGAACTCTGGTCAAACATACATATGAAGCATTAAGTCTCCTTTCAGAAGGATCGGGATACAGGTAATGTGTACATAAACACAGTATCAAAACCCTCCTATTTTTATGTTTTACGTATTGTTATATAGCAATATAAATATGCAATATAAAATACATTATACAAAAATATTTAAATTATATGCACGCATAGGTTTATATACATAAAAGGCAATGTGTGTATGTCTGTGTCCTGATCCAATGTCGGGGAAGGTTTCGATATGATCCCAAGAGCGAGATTAAGACACAAATGAGGTCAAATACCATATACCCAAACCAGCTTTTATTATCAAAAGTATCAAAAGTAGAAAATAATAGCGATAGGATAGAATGGAAGAAAAAGGCAGAAATCAAGCAAGCACTCGGGATAGGGTTGCAAGAATAGTCACCACCATGGATCCAGCGGCGTCCTGTTGGTCTTCAGCCTTCAGTTCTTCGGTGGCGGGTGCACCCCACGGCTTGTCTCCATAGTTTTTTATAGGGCACGGTCTGATGCATGCACATATGTACTGTTCACGCACTGTAGGTTTCGTCTATCACACAACCTTCACGTGATCAACACCAGAAACCCATACGTTATGTCAAGGACTACGGTTTCCATGACAATGGCAGTCTCCTCATTCCTGCATGCTTCCGGTGGCTCCAGCCCCGCTCCTCCCCGGGTGCCTCAGTGCCCTGATAGTCGTCCTTATCGCATTCAGCGGCCAGAGGAGTGTCCTGCTTAAACAAGCCATCCCAGAGACAAACGGCTCGAGGTAAGTAGTTCACAGTTCAGTCTCTCACACCACCCCATGGTTCAAAGATTGCTTCAGGTCCCATGGTGGTTTTGAGAAAAGATAGTTATGTAGAAAAGGCCAGAAAAGAGCATTTCATACAATCCATACTACCAATGGCATGGTTTGATGCACAGTGCGAGTTTGTTTAACACGGTCAGGTGAAACAGTAGTTACAAATTGCATATTAGTGACAACAGGTTGAGTCAATTGTATAAAACATGGAATGATACATGGTAAAAAAACCAACATGGCAAAACCACATAACAAGTAGAATAGGATTTGCTTAACCCATGGACGACCAGGGAGCCAGGAAAACATATCAATGTACCAGCCTTTCCATGTCTGGACAGGAACATGGGCCAGCTTTTGTATTCCCACGGTAATTTGTTTAACAATTTTCCCGCTGTCATCAATTTTTAAGCAACAGTTAGAATCATTTAGTTTACCACAAACAACTCCTTCTTTGGCTAGCAGGTAGTCGAGAACCATGCGATGCTGTAATATTGCTGTTCGCATTTGTGTGGCTTGATCCACCAACAGATCAAGGGCATGGGCTGTCTCATTAGTAATGATCTCTAGAATGGCTTGTAACCAAATAATGCAATTTAAATTATAGATAGGTTCTCGAGCACCGCTAACCCCCTCGTTGGGGTTCCAGGTGGCAGGTCCATAGTGTTGTACGATACTTTGAGGGGTCCACTCATCTTTGCCCCAGGTTTGACCACTTCTACCTGCTATGGAAGTATCAGTGGACTGCCGATATCGATTGAGATCATCATATACCTTAACACCCAGTCTGTCACCTTCATCCTCCGGGAGCAGAAAAAACAAGGGGCAAATTACCCCCACATAACACGCTCCAGTCCAATTTGCTGGTAACAGTTTGTAGGCATGTTGACCACACACCCAATAGCGGCCCTTTAAGGCTAGGGTACCATTTTCAAACAAACCGGTGGGCGTCCGTGATGACTGGAAATATGTTGTATTACCTACTCCTAGAGGATGATGTGACAGACTGTTCATCAACAACCTGTCCACGGTTTTTCCTACCTCCTCCATGGTGCCCCAACAGATAGGAAGTCCATCCGGACCTATGCTCAAATGTCCCTGACAGTGGTCTTTATTATCACTTGACCACCAAATTTGAGTCCTGTCAGGGAGCTGAGAATATGTTTTATTGGTGAATTTGCATTTCCAGGGACCGGAACCACGGTGCCAAAAGCAGGTAACATTAAGGCGGTTATTAGACTCATCAGTGGAAGACCAAAAATTGGCAAACTGTTTTCTGTGCCCTGTTTGATTCACCCAACTTGGGCCAGCAAGGTACAAAATTTGGAGAACTGGAGCTCAAGAGGCAACAAGATGCCTGGTCATCCCTTTCTGGCAATGATGTGGTTGCCCCATGGTTTGAACAATCAACTGGTCTACAACCATCAGTGAGGCAACGGTTGCTGTAAGTATAGGTCCAGTTGCACTTGCTATTTCCTATAGGGACACCATCTTTCTGTGTTCAGTTCAAGCAATATTTGCCTTGGACTGGGTATCGTATTGTCCAGGGCTGTGTGTCTTCACCTCAATAAGAATCCTTTTTGACCTCCCTGTAATTACTCATTAACCATTTCGGGGAAATAGGGACAGCAGTCTGTGGCCAGCTTTCCAAACCTAAGGGCCCACCACATACCCAACAGTTAGTCAGATTAAAAGCGTTGGCCACTTGCTGGCCTAAAACAATAAATTCATTTTGCCACGACAAGTCAAAAAGGGGGGGAGAGGGGGCAAGAGTTCCCCCAAATATTAAAGGCAGCAACAAGGGTTGACCAAAACAACATCTGCGGTGGTATGCCAAACATCCTATAAATATTAACAAAACAATCACCGACAAAACCACACAGACAATCAATAGCTTCATGTGTTCCTTCAGGCAGGCTCCAGAGTCTTCACCTGAAAGAGAAAAGAAAACAGACTCGGTTTGTTCTAAGGAACTGGAAACAAGTTGTTATTAGAAGGATGGAATAATCCACCTGGTGTTGATCTTATGTTCTTTTCCATGAGCCTCTTTTGCTTTCCAAGCATATTTATTCATCGGGGTTTCCAGTACCAGGGGTACAGCCCCCCACCATGGGGAGTTCAACTAAGACTGGTTGGCCCGGGAAATGTGATGGATTTCTGGGATGACCCAGGCCATCTGGGGCTGGTATAATGGTTGGGGCCTTCAGGCAGAATGCTGTAATTTTCGGGCACCCGTTTACTCCCCAATGACTGTTAACAGTAGTCACTGCATCCCATAGCCGTTTGGCCCATCCTGGCTTATGTGGTTTGAGGAAGCATTTCAGTAGGCCATTCATTCTTTCCACAATTCCGTTTGCCTGTGGATAATACGGAGTATGGCGTACCCACAAGATTCCTTCCTGGGTTGCCCAATCTTGGACTATTTTAGCAGTAAAGTGGGAACCATTATCCAACTGAATTGACCGCGTTTTGGGGAAGGTGCCAAACCACCCTTTCAAAGCTTTCACCGTGTTTTCCCCAGTAGCTCTGGCAAATGCTTTGGCTTGGACTAACCCTGACACTATCTCTACTCCAACTAACACGTAATGCTTTCCTTCTGATTTTTGGAAAGGGCCAATGTAGTCCACTTGCCAAGCTTCCCACAGCCCTTTCCCCTCCCTCGAGTGTAGGGGGTCACCTTCCAGGGGGTGTCTTTCTAAGCAGGTACGGCATTGTTCACAGGCAGACACACAAGTTTTACATTCTTCCCTGGTAACTGGCCAACCTCGAGCATGGGCCTCACAGTAGAGATCTTTGACCCCTGAGTGTTTCCTCTTTACGTGCAGCCATTCTAACAATCGCTCCCAGTCTTCTGCTATTGGGGTGCTCTGGAGGGGAGCTAATTGCGCTAATTCGTCAGCTTTGCCATTCCACTGGCTAACAGGGGTGTTATCCTGTTGGTGGGAAGCCACCCAGGCTACTGCAAACTTTCCTTGTCTAGCAATGGTTAGAATATCTTGCCACCTTTCTTTCTGCCATACAGGTATCCTATTGACCTCCCACTCATTCTGTTCCCAGAACGGAAGCCATTCAGTACAGCCTTTAAATACGGCATAGGAGTCAGTATAGCTATAGACAGGAGAGGTAGATTGGGCTTCATGCTGGAAAACACTCCATACCGCAACTAATTCCCCTACTTGAGCACTACCTTCCCCTTCAGTGATTATTTGTTCATCGGTGTCTATGCAGAGTGCTACAGCTCGATATTTCCAAGTTTTTCCTTCTCGCTTAGAGGAAGCATTGGTAAACCAAACATCCTGCAACTGCTCGGAAAACAGAGGGGCCACTTGTATTACAGGAGGGAGTTCAGATGTTTCTCTGTCTGGGCTCATCTCTTCTTGAATGGTTAACATCTTGGCAGCTCCCTCAGACACTGTAAAAATGTCACAGTAATGCTCTATCTGGGCATACCATTTCCACACAGAGGCTCTCCGAGCCACCCCGTCAGGGGCTGGAGTTCCTGCTAAAACCATTTTGGTTACCTTAAATGGGCCTCTAAGCACTATAGGCTGTTGCTGAATAGTCTGTTCAGCCTCTCTCAAGGCTAAACTGACTACAAACAAACCCTTCTCCCAAGCAGTATGTCTTTTTTCCGCATCCTTAAAACTGCGAGAATAGAACCCAATAGGTCGAGTGGGTCCTTCGGGGCCTTTTTGCCATAAATGTATTGATAGCCTGCTCTTGGCAAATCCCCATTCAATATGGACGGGGTCTGTGGGGTGAATGGGACCAAGAGCTTGATGGGCAGTCGCTTCAAACACTAGCAACTGCAATGCTTCTTCGTGGGGCTTAGTCCATTCCCACTGAGCCCATTTTCGCAACAAGTCATACAGGGGTCTTGCAATAATTGAAAAATCAGGGATATGTTTTCTCCAAAACACAAGTAATCCTAGTACGTGCTCCAAATCCTTTTTTGAATCTGGCATTTTAATCTGATCTAATGAGGAAAGGGTGTCTGGTGGAATACACGTCATTCCTTCCTTCCACCAAACTCTTAAAACCTTTACTTTGCTCATCGGTGTTTGTATTTTCTCTGGTGGAATTCTCAGCCCCAAGCTTTATAAGTGGGAAATTATATTATCCTGAGTTATCTGAACTTTTTCTGTCTCATCCCCTCCCACAAGAATGTCGTCGATATCTTGGTAAACACTGACCTCCTTCTCTGTCTGAACTACTTCTAGCTCCTGCGCTAACGCATGATGGGCTAGAGTGGGGGAATGCTTATATCCTTGTGGGAGTTGGGTGAAAGTAAATTGCTGACCCTCCCAAGTGAATGTAAAGCGGTCTTGGTCCTCTGGTTGCAGAGGAACCATAAAAACTGTATCTTTAACATCCACTGTTGCCATAATCGGGTGGGCTCGTTCCTGGGTTGTGGTTACAAGCTCAGCAATATTAGGTACCGCTGCTGTCAAAGGACCAGTATTTGCATTAAGTCTGCAATAATCTATAGTCAATCTCCACTTGCCATTAGGTTTTTGTACTGGCCACACCGGGGAGTTAAAAGGAGAGTGGGTCTGCCACCCTGTAACCAACTTTTCTAATTTGTCTGTTGGCAGCCCGTCCATTATGTCACGCGGGATCCCCTTCTGCCGTCCCTCTGCCCACAGTCTATTACGTTTGTTCGGGATGTCTCTCCCTCTCAGCCGTTTGGTGAGGGGTGTTCTCTTGTCACTCCCAGGGCGCGGAACTGCTTTTACTTCTGTTTGCCTCAAGCCCCTGGAGTCCGTTTTGGTGGCTGGAAGGTTAACGGGAACATAATTGCGCCTGTAATTAATCAATTCCTGGGCCACTTCTCCCCAAGTCCACATTTTCCTACCTGGGGGTTGATGGTGCCCATCGGGCGTGAGTCTTTCTAAAGCAGCTGCAACTCTCTCAACCTGGGGCATCGCCTGTATCCTTCCTTGTAATTGTATACCAACGGGCCTCAAAGAATCGGGGAGCCCCCTTATAAGGGGAGTCATTCGCTCGGGATCTACCAGCATCATCATCGGGGACTCCTGTCCAGGCTCTAATTTTCGATCATACATCATTTGCAGACAAGCCGCCTTCTGCACACTCTCCACTAATTGATCAACAGTGCCCGTAATCGTGAGGGGATCCCCCCTCTCCAAGGGGTTCAACCCCCCCACCCAGTAGGCTGCCCGTTGGGTTAAAGACCAGGGGGCACGGTGGTTCCCAGTAGTTAAAACCACTCCTGGTCCCCAATACCCTTCTGCCTCCTTTTCACTTAATGGAACGTGGTCCCCCCCCGACAACGATACTCTCCACACATACTCCGTTTCTGACTCCTTGGGGGTTCAGCTAAATTCCTTTTTTAGTTTCGCCAACTCGGTGGTGGTATAGGGGACCTCTTTAGTTGTAACTTGGGGGGACTGGTCCTGCTCATCATCGTAAATATACCCAGTCTTGACTAAGGGTTGCGACGAAGGCGGTTCTAGCTTCTCTACTCTCTCTTTCGCTGCCTGCAGGTCGTAAAGGGGGTAGCCGATTTCTGATTTTGGGGGAAATTCCTCGCGGACAGCATCCGCAAGGAGCCGCTCCTTAAGAGCAGTCTGCAAACGTTTCACTTCGTTCTTTTCTGCTTCGAGCTGTTCTTTTAATTCCGCCACTTGCCCCTGCAGGGACCGAGCGAGGTTTTGGAGGGATTCAGTGAGCTGAGATTCTGCAGCGAGGCGGCGATCCCTCGCCTCTACCGCTGCGGCCAGGCTGGCACCGAGAACGGCGCAGACAACGGCTTTTCCTTTCCCTGACCTCACTCCAGAGACTTGCTGTAAAGCCACCACCCGATCAACAACGCTCTGCAGGTTATACCAGTTTTCCCGAGCCCAGTCTACCCGGGGCACAGAGGGTCGCGCTTTATATTTTTCTAAAAAATCAAACAAAACTTTTTGCTCCGCATGGGCAGTTTTACTGTCGCTCATCGCGTCTAAAGCGGGGAAGCGCTCGTCTCGGAAGGCAGCACGTAGGTTTTTAAACAAACACAAGCCAAGCTCGCCCCCTCATGTTCCTGAGAGGTCTCACGTTATGTGGGGAACAGGACAGCACTCTCCTCTCCAGGGATCCTCTCCGGGACGCCAATTTAATGTCCCGATCCAACGTCGGGGAAGGTTTCGATACGATCCCAAGAGCGAGTTTAAGACGCAAATCAGGTCAGATGCCGCATACCCCAAACCAGCTTTTATTATCAAAAGTAGAAAATAGTAGCGACAGGGTAAGGATGGAAGAAAAAGGCAGAAATCAAGCAAGCACCCGGGACAGGGTCGCAAGAATAGTCACCACCGTGGATCCAGCGGCGTCCCGTTGGTCCTCAGCCCTCAGCTCTTGGGCGGTGGGTGCACCCCACGGCTTGGCTCCACGGTTTTATAGGGCACGGTCTGATGCGGGCACATACGGACTGTTCGCGCAAGCGCTGATCAACACCAAAAATCGGTACGTTATCTCAAGAACCACGTTTTCCACGACAATGGCAGGCTCCGCATTCCTGCATGCTTCCGGTGGCTCCAGCCCCGCTCCTCCCCGGGTGCCTCAGTGCCCTGATAGTCGTCCTTATCGCATTCAGCGGCCGGCAGACTGTCCTGCTTAAACAAGCCATCCCAGAGACAAATGGCTCAAGATAAATAGTTCACAGTTCAGCCTCTCACAGCCTGTGACACAATTTTTGTCATACTAATGTTTTTGAGTGATACTTTCTCAAGGACTGCCTTTTCAAAATTCAGTTTTCATTCATAAAAGTTTTTGGGTAGAGACACGGTTCAGAATTGGAATAGCTGCTTTTGGAAATGTTGATAACGGGAAACGACCGAGGAGATGGTTCTGATATGACAGATTTGTTTGTTTTTCTTTTTAATTTGTTCCTTGCTGGAGGTTTATGACAAAGGTGCTGCTCCTTCAATTTGTCCAGCTGAAGAACATGTCCTGTTATGAACCACTGTGGCTCCAATTCTTCCTTCAGTTCAGTTTCTTCAGTTTGAAAGGTTTCTCAGGAGTCCCTTCACCATATCAGAAAGAACTCTGAGAGCTTATTATTAGAAGCTTGTTCATAGTTTTAACTGTGGGAAAACCGTAAAATTACATAAAAATATAATGAAAACATTTTGGGTTACTTTATTGTAGTAATTCTCATTTTTGTGGCTGAAAGTTGAATTTAATGACGAGTTATGGCATTTTTAGGGAACTACAGACACAGGGGCAGAGGAAGAGACACACGCACCCTGGACACGGGGGCATGGGGGTGGGGGCAGACACCCCCCCACGGACACGGGGGGGCAGGGGGAGGCACACACACACGGACACACGGACACACACGGACACAGAGGCGTAGGATCCGGGCAGAGACATGGCCAGGGCCGTCTGCCGCCCGCCCTCCTTATGGCTCTCCCCTCACCATCTCCCTTCGGCATCTGGCTCCCCACTGTGCATCTGCAGCAACAAAATAAAGCAAAGTCAAGCAGATGCTGACAACTACCCCAACCAACAGTAAACCGTCCACGTTTGAACTTCTTCGCTCCGCTAACCTTGTTGATCTGTGCTTTGCGCTCCAGTCTGCCATGCTGAGCCAGTTACATCAGCAAGTTCAAGAAAAACAGTAATACCCACGAGAAGCATGCACCCATCCCTCCTCTTACCCTCACCGCAATAGCCACCTCCTGGACTCCCTCTTTCCCCCAGCAGCCTAACATCGCTCCGCTCTCCTCCAGTTAAATCTGACCTCCAGGGTCAGTGGCCGCATCAGGTGCCCGCGTGTCTAGTCGGGCCGGCTCTGATGTCTCGGGAACCACAAGCTCCGATGCCAGGCCCGCCTCGGGAAAATGCAGAGAAGCACACACAGATGTTATATACCACTTCCCAAAAGAGAGAGCCTGCCGTACAAAACAGACCGGCAACTCCTTTTGACCAACTTAAATACTCGGGCAGCACAGAGACCCCAAAAGAACAAAACCCAAGCAATTGACCTCATCCCCATCACAGCCCACAACACTGTCCGCTCGCCTTTGCTGTTGTGCCTTGCTTAACTGTCCTGCTGTTACTAACTGTTACTGCCGGATGATTCAAATACAGGTAGAGGCTGAGAGAGCTCAAGAACTCACAACAGACAGGAAGCAATTAAAAAATAGCAATAGGCAGCTTCATCAAAGTAGACATAGCATCATGGTTTAACCCCAGCTAGCAACTAAGCACCATACAGCTGCTCACTCACTCCCTCACAGTGGGATGGGGGGGAGAATCAGAAGGGTAAATGTGAGAAACTCACTCATGGGTTGATATAAGAACAGTTTAATAATTAAAAATATATTTTAAAAAACAGTTGTAAGAGGGAGAAAAACCCTAACAACAAAGCAATTGAAAAATAAAACCCAAGAAAAACAAGCAATGCAAATGAAAACAATTGCTCACCACCAACTGACTGATGCCCAGCCAGTCCTAAGCAACTGGCTACAGGACAGAGGGAGGAATAAAAAACCAGGATCAGGGAGACGGATAGGGGAAGATGTAGAAATTAAATTTAAAAAGTAATGGTGTACCAGGCAGCGTGGAAAAAATAAACAGGGAAAGGAAGCTGGTAAGAGAGAAACATATTAAAAATGTAAAAGGCAATGGGGTACTGGGCAGATTTGGCAGGAGAATAACAAAAGTTTTGGGAAGCCATACATGTAGGTGGGCAGGCAGAGAGAGAGATGGAGGAAGGGGCAGGCAGAGAGGGAGATGAAGGGAGGCAGGCAGACGTCTGAAGAAGGGTGGCAGGGATGGGCCAGGACATAGAGGAGAGGACTTGCAACTCGCCACAGCTCCTGGCACCAGGCAGGAGACCTTCACTTCTTGGATGCTTCTCCCTCTGCCTCTGCCCCTTCCTCCTCCGCAGTGCCGCCTGCCTGACCCTCGCCCTCAATGCTCCTCATCCGCAAGGCTTCCTCAGTCCATGGTGGCTCACGCATGTAACTGATGGAGGCCAGGGGCAGCTGGTACATTGTACATTGAGATAAAGACAGTTTAATAGGACAGAAAAGGAAGGAATAATAATAGAATATACAAAACAAGTGATGCACAATGCAATTGCTCACCACTCACTGACAGATGCCTAGTGAGTTCCTGAGCAGCGATCCCTCCCAGGCCAACCACCCCCTCCAGTTTATATACTGGGCATGACATCACATGGTATGGAATACCCCTTTGGCCAGTTTGGGTCAGCTGCCCTGGCTGCGTCCCCTCCCAGTTTCTTGTGCGCTCCCAGCCTCCACTGGCAGGGCAGTATGAGAAGCTGAAAAGTCCTTGACTTGGTATAAACACTGCTTGGCAACAACTAAAATGTCAGTGTGTTAACATTCTTCTCATACTAAATCCAAACCACAGCACTATACCAGCTACTAGGAAGAAAATTAACTTTATTCCAGCCAAAACCAGGACAAAGGGCCAGTTTGCTGCTATGACGACAGGGTTTGGAGGCAGTCGGTGGCCATGGGACAGGCTTCAGGGGAGGTGCTGGAGCTGGGGGCGACTGCATGGGGTGAGCAGGGCTGGAGGAGTTCCGCTGAGTTGGAGAGGCACCCAGCACCTTTTCCAGGGAGTGGGAAGGCCTCCAGGTACCCAGAGGGATGGGGGCAGCCATCTCCTGCCCCTCTTCCTGCTTTCTCTCCACCAGCTCTCAGAAAATCCCTGGGAGCTGCCCTGATGGGGTCTGACTCCAGCTGACCATCAACCTGTTGCACTGGTGTCGTGGTTTAACCCCAGCCGGCAACTAGGCAGCACAGAGCTGCTTGCTCACTCCCCTCACAGTGGGATTGGGAGAGAGAATCAGAAGGGTAAAAGTGAGAAAACTCATGGGTTGAGATAAAGACAGTTTAATAGGTAAAGCAAAAGCCACACACACAAGCACCCTGTCCCTCTAACCTTGGTGTGTCATCCCACAGCTTGTCACGGGCAAGCCTGATATTATCCCCCTTCAAGTCTAGTTTAAAGCTCTGTCAATAAGCCCCACTAGCTCATGAGCAAAGATGCTCTTCCCCCTTTGAGAAAGGTGAATCCCATCTGACGCCAGCAGGCCTGGTGCCACGTGGACCATCCCGTTATTGAAGATGGTCTGATGGACTGCAGGATGAGAAAAAAGGCCAGGGAACAGGACGAAGGGGAATAATGGGACAGCGAGCTTGGCAGGCGGACACAGTGAGAAACGATGGGATAGGCAGTAGTATGGAGATATACAGACAAAAAGTTAGGGGGAAGACAGAATAAGAGAAAAGGGACAGGGAGCAGGGCAGAGATCAAGAAAGAAACATTAGAGATGAGAGAGGAGGAGAGTGACAGGACTGAGGCAGAGAGATGGAGAAGGGAAAAAAAGGCAGTGATGCGTAGCAGGCCAGAGGGACAAGGAAAGACGGGAGGAAGGACAGAGGGATATAGAAAACAGGTGAGGGACAGGGAGCCAGAAAGCGGGATACTGTGAAAGAGAGAGGGATGGGGAGCAGGACACTGGGATAGAAAGCCAATGGGACCAACAGAGAGAATGACAGAGACATGGAGCAAGAGAAAACACAGCAACAGAGAGCAGGGCAGAGAGGTGAAGCAATAAATAATAGGGGCAGGGAGCAGCACAAAGGGTCAGAGAGAGTAAGAGATGAACAGGAAGGAGGATGGGGACAGTGAGATGCAGAATGGAAAATACCAGCGACAATGAGCAATACAAAGGGAGAGAGGGAGAAAGAAAAGGAAGGAGGGAGAAAGATTGGAAGGCAGGGACACAGAGGAGCACATACCGGTGCAGAGAGGAAAAGAACACCAGGGAACAAGCCAGAGAAATTGTCGGGAAAAAAGAGGCAGATGCAGATCAGGATAAAAAGATGGAAAAGGAAAAAACAGCGACAGGCTGCAGGACAGAGATGGAGGATGAAGAAAGGAGGGAGAGGGAGCAGGACAAAAGCACAGAGAGAAAAAGAAAAAGGAGTGGTAGAACAAGAGGGAGGAAGAAGGAGCAGGACAGAAGAATAGAGAGGAGAGGTACAGGGAAGCAACAAAAATAATCCCAGCAGCATGGGAAAGAGACGGGGCCAGGAAAGGGGCAGGGAGAGCCTGGGACGCACAAGAGGGGTGACAGGGCCTCAAGGGTCCTGGGCTCATCACAGCTCTCGCACAGCCAGGAGCCCCCAGCCCCCAGCACCGCCTTGCCACTACGGCAGCAGCCTGTTAATTAGTCTTTCCTGAACGTTCAGGAGGGTGAGAAATGACTTCACAGCCCAGTTTACACCATCCAAAGGCAGTAACTGCTTGTTGGGGCGTACAGGGTTTACATTTCCCTGCCCTTTTCCCACTCCCAGCCCAGGCAGTAATCTTCATTGCCTCCGTACCAAAAAGCACCCAAGTGGCTGGAGCATTTCAGTCCTTTGCGTTTGACTGCTTTAAAAATCTGGTGGTTGCTTCTGTCTGTGCCCCCCACCCCATTACCCACGGAGGAGAAGGAGCACAGGGAACCTGTGGAACGGGGTGGGGGGGTGTCCCCCGGATTGAGCCCCAGGGATTGTCTGCACCTCACATTGGGGTTGTGGGAGTGACAGTGTTGTGAGGCGAACTTAACAATTCATTAAACGACAGTAAGTAACGTTGATAGCTCAAGGATGCTTGTGAATAGGCCTCCTGGTTAACCAGAGATAGCTGGAACTAAAAAATGCTTACGTCTAGATAAGCAGAACCCAGTTGAAGCTCACAACTCTTGCAACAATTTGAGACCAGGTGGTTGATGGGCCAACTCATGACCATAAAGAGGAACCCAGGGTTCACGGGAAGGACAGTAAGAAGTGCCCTTTCACAAGCACTAGGGACCACTAGGCATCTCTAAAGACCCCCATGGAAGCCCCTCAGAGACCCAGGCTGCCTACGTAATGACTATGTAAATATGATAATTAGTCCCAGGAAAGAGATTGAATAAGTATAATCATTCTGGGAAACTTAATGCATATGTATGTAACAGGGTAATACAAGCTTTGACTGATGCAACATACGACATGCACGATAGGCTGAGCGATCCCCCGTGCATCTGGCGCTGCAATAAAGAATGCCTGCTTCTTAATACTACATTAGTGTTAATGAGTTCATTTCCCGATTTCGGTGACAACGGCAGTGAGACAACACATGCTGGCGAGAGATTTAAAAAAAATAAGGCGACACGGATGACGTCCTGAAGGCAGGTCAGAAGAGACCGAAAGCTGCTTTGGGTGAGGGGGGCAGCTACGCTTAGCAGAAAACAGCGCGTCTGAGCAGACCAGATGCGAGCGGCTGATCTGCAGATGAGCGACGCGCTGGTGATCCTTGGGCTTTTTTGCGGGGGTTGCACATTTCCTCACCTCTGTGCTATCAGCACCCTGCTCTCCTAATCCTGCAGGCACACAAGGCTTCCTGTGCAGGCTTTGTCACCGAGGTAAGAAACACCGCACGATGTTACTTACCCCCCTGCCCTCCAGCCTGCAAAGTAATTAGACGTGAAGCAAGGAAAGCAAAGGGGCACGGCAGCATATTAGATGTCCTTAGCAGATGACTAGAGCCCTGGAGGTTCCATCTTTGCTCGGTACAGGAGCGTGGCTCAGCACTCCGTGCCGCTCCTGCCAGCAAGCGTCGCAGTCGCGCTTTGCTGCCAACGTGTCGGCTGAGCAGCTCAGCTCCTTTGGCTGCCTAATTCGCCTCCCTAAAACAAACACTCGCTTTCTTTAATTCACACCCCTCTAAACCTCTCCTGGCCTGCAAGCCATTTTCAGCTAGCAACACAGCTGAAATACAGTGCTGGTAGAAATCTAGCTGTCGTCTTGCTCTGATGGCAAAGGGCTTTTGTAACTTGAACCCCTGATTGTTTTGGCATCAAGACCGCAGGGCAAGAAATACGCCTCTACTTAAACAAGCGAGACACCTGCCAAACAGCTGGGCACAGCGATACGTGGCTGCCTGCGACCGACACCTTTTTCTGCTAAAAGCAGAGCAGGGTTCCCTTGTGATGGGCCGTTAGCAGCGCAGAAAGGACCTCAGCTTCTCCCGCACCGGGAGCGTGCAGCAGCCTGTTGTCGTCCCAGCCCTTTGCCCTTGAGAAAGCGGCTGCCTGTAGCAGAACTGCTGCTGCCCAAGGGTAAAGGAATGACCGGGTGTAAAGCTCGCCAGGGTGCTGGTGTCCCGTGCAGAGTTGGTGACCTCGGCAGCCTGTACACAGTGCCAACCCGAGAAGGAGGTACAGGGGGTGGCAGTTTCTGCAACAGCCGTACTTTCCAGATGAGCTGGACAGAGTAAAAGGTGAGAGAAAGGGTCCCTCGAGAGGCAGAATCGCTGCAGGTTGTGCCACGGCCGTTTCGCTCTTTGCCTTTGGCAGAGTTACTTCCCAGCGGTTGGGAGACAGCTATGCTCGCACGGCCCGAGTACTGCTGCCTATGGAGCAAAAGGCACTATAAAGCAGCAACGAAGAACAAGGACGGCCTATCAAGATGGTAGGAATAACATGGAGAGCCTAAAGCATCAGCCAGGCAGGGCTTGCAACTAACCTTGTGCCGTGGTTTAATCCCAACCGGCAACGAAGCACCACACCACTGCTCACTCGCTCCCCCGCCAGTGGGACGGGGGAGAGAATCAGAAGGGCAAAAGTGAGAAAACTCATGGCTTGAGGTATCAATAATTAAAAAGAAATAAAACCAACAATAAACGGTAAGGAAAAGAAGAAAAAAACTAACAGAGAAAAATAAAACCCAAGAAAGGCAAGTGATACAAATGAAAACAATTGCTCACCACCAGCCAACCAATGACCGAGCAGCACCTCCCCGCCAAAAACTCCAGCCCCAGTTTTATTGCCGTGCATGACCTCATGCAGTCTGGAATATCCCTTGGGTCCCTTGGGGTCAGCTGTCTGGGCTGTTGCGAGGAGCAGAACAGCCCTTGGTGCTGTGCAAGCGCCGCTCAGCCATGACTGACGCGGCCCCCCCAGCCCAACGCTGTCCCCAGCGCAAACCCAAAACACAGGAGGAGGGAGACTGGGGTGGGAGTGGGATGCAGGGAAGCTGGCGGGGGGGGTGTCGGAGTTTGGG
>NW_010973023.1:5435647-5559482 GCF_000737465.1 Haliaeetus leucocephalus | reverse complement strand
GAGGGGGAAAGAGGACGGGGGGGGAGGGGGGGCACGAGATAGGAGGGCAGGGGATGCGGGCGGCGTGCTGCGGGGGGAAAAACTTGTGTGGGTAAAGGGGGTGGACAGGAAAGACAGACGTAGGGGGGAGGCGTGGGGGAGACAGAGACGGACAGCGTGGGGAGGGAAGAGGGAGACAGATAGACACAGTGGGGCAAAGAGACAGACAAATGGACACGGGGGGGTAGAGACATGGACATGGGGGAATAGACACAGCCATGGACAAGGAGGGGGGGAGACACGCTCAGGGACACGGGTGGGGGGCAGAGACCCACCCATGGACACAGAGCAAGGAGGGGAACAGACACACGCACAGACACGGGGTGGGGGAGAGACACACCTGCAAAAATTTGTCAGCCCAACTCTAGCAGAATATACATTTCTTCAGACCGAGTGCGATATAATGCACTTCAGCTTGTTTGTTTCATAGAAAATAAAAGTCTCTGTCACAAATACTTCTGACTATTTGCAGTGCAAGCCAGCCTAGGCAAACATGCTGAGGTTTCCCACATAGCTCCGCCAATTTGTTAGATTATTCGTGGCAGTAGAGAATGTGTACTTTTTAGGGCTTTTATACTCCATTGCTATCGATAAATGTTAGCAGTTTTTATAGCAAATGACAACAGAAAAAAAGCTTCTTGGAGGGCTTCATGTGCCTGGGAACATGGAAATAGTTGGGAAGGCACTACCCGATCCCCAATAACTCTGGGGTCCACTCTTGCTTAGACGCCTGCATGTGGAAACTTCCTAAACATTGTAGAGAGAGAGTTTGGACTTGGCCATCTGAATCAAGTACTGGCAAAACAATATTTCTACTTTACAGCCACATTGTGCCTTTTGCCAAGGCCTTTACAGTAATCCACAGGTAATTACCTAGCTCTGGGGTGCTTAAGGACTCTTTATTTTTACCTGCTACATTAAGTGCAGGTAAATTACATTGTAATTTTGTATTTTGTAAATTACATTATTATGTAAATATCATAGATGCTTTCCTATTTATTAGTATTTAATGTAAGCAACTGCTGTAACTGTTTTAGATGCAGAGAACTACTGTGCAGAGGGTCAAGGGAGTCCGTGCAGCGTTGTGCCTCTGAAGCACGTGAATGTCGTACCGCAGTCCTGCTCCAGGTGCAAGCCCTGCAAAAGACTCCAGGCAAGGAAGCCCTGAGGCTGGGTTTGGGATCTCTGAAACAATAAACAGGAACCGTGGCTCCCATGGTCCCTTTCTGCTGTTCTCCTGGCCCTTCTGCTCAATAAAAAGATCATTTACCGAAGGGATAAACAGGCTCCCCACAATTCGCTGGATGACACTGTAGGTGACAGCATGGCATCATGTCGGCTAATGCTTCCCTTCCCTCAGCGTCTCGTTCCTCGGGTATTACCTTGTATAGACAAGTGTTTTGTATGTTACCAACATGAAGTTAATGATTTGTCTTCTTTTCCCTAGGTTAATCAGCATGGAAGGTTGCATGCTAATGAAACTCAGTCCAAAGAAAGGATTATATACACAGCACAGTGCAGGTATAATTCATAATGCAAGCTGGTTTTCAATGATGGCCACTGCTATTAATTAAATATCTCCACAGAATCTGCAATTTTCATGTATTAGAATAAAAGATTGTCCTGTGAATAGTGATCCTTAGTGCTTCAGCGGTGAAAGGTTAAAAGAAAAATCTACATCTCACCTTATGAATTTTTTCCTAGTTATGTACTGTGTGAGTCACTAAGACATCCCTTAAAACACTGTTAGGTCCTAACCTTCTCAGCTATGGATTTACCTTGAAAAAAACATCATTTCTGTCATGTAAGATTTAAAAATGAAATATTCTCTATAAAGGCTAGGAATTATTAATCTAAAGCTACTTCCAATTCTGTTGACTACAAGTATTTAGAATATTATTTACAGACTGAGCAGATAAAACAAGTTGTTTCAAATTTTACTCTTATTCTTGCAAGCACCTGCTGAGCAAACACAAACCCTACATGACTATCTTTGGTTTTGATAGATCAAACCAGTCTAATAAAGACAAATGCATTTGCATATCACTAACTGAGAACATAAGTTAAAGATGACACAGCACGGTGACAAAGAGTCCATAGTCTTTCAGACACCAAAACACTTTGTCCAATGGAATTTGAATTGCAGGTTTACATACAAAGTGCAGGCAAGGATCCTTGTTTTTCATGTGCATTTCCGATGTTTTCAAAATAAACGCAAAGTTTTAGAGACAGAACGTGTGTTTGTTACACAAACAAATGGCCAAGCTGCTAAAGAAATCAAAACTAACATACTCAAAGAGGCAATTGATTGGGTGTCAGTGTTTGGGGAAACTATCATCTCAGCGAAGGCACTGAGAACCTTTAGTTACTTTTGACATCATAACTGCACATACTCAGCACTCCTAAACGAGTGAGGAAAGCACAAACTGGACAAGCAGAAAACGAGAACACACATACTCAAGTGTACTTAAGTATATATATGTATATATACACACACACATTAAGATGGAACAAACCCAGCAAGATAGTAGGTATAGTTCAGCCAAAGTTTAGGATCAATATCTCACATGCCCAAGAACGTATGGCCCGTTTTACGACCACCGCCCTACAACTAGAAGGCAGGACATAGGGAAGTGATGAATGAAGCTTAATATTGTAGCAATAGCTGTGCAGTGGATATACATTTGTCCACAGCATGATGTGAGGAATGTTTTATGCATTAAACGTTGCCATTTCTCTACACAAAAGCATTCCTGTTATGTCTTAGAAACGAGTGTTTTCTCTAAAGGCAGGAAAGAGTGAATCACAGTATATTCTGAAGTATATGAAAGAGTTTAAATTGCCACCTAATTTGTTTTGTTTGAATTTAGAAAGAATACTGATTTATTTTTGTCTGATGCATAAACATTTGGCACTGAATTAATCACAGTTCTGTTTTTGAAGCGAGTAGCTTCAGGGCTGGTACAACTCCAACATACACAGCCAGTACAGTATGCGTGGAAAGTATAAACAGAAAGATAACAGAATCCATTTAATCTCTTCCTAACCATAACATATATAGCAATTTGCTGCAATCTGTTAAAAACTTATTCTTATCTAGGAATTATTAAGTAACTAATTATTAAGCTGGAAATTAAGAGCAGAGGCATTAGAGTACAATCTTGCCCATATGCTTATGAGTAAATAGTTAATTCTGAAAACATGAATTAGATTCTGAAATCCCATAAATTTTGGGAAAAAAACCCAACAAGGTGTTTCTATAGAGTTATCAATCCTTTTTAATTTACAGAAAAAAACACAACTTATTATGCAACTGAAATGTGAAAAAAACTACGGTGCTCAATTTCACTGAAAATGGCAAGGAAACAATAAAATGGTGAATAGAAAATACAAGTTTTTCAGAGCAGAAAAGGAAAAAATACACAAGCAACCAGGCATTCCAAACTTGCAGTGCTTCTCAAAACTACATTACTCAAACACTTTCTTTCTCAAGGAATATATTTTTGTGACAAGGTCTTTCCTACCTAATCCTCCCCCCCACCCCGTGGCTGCAGAGACCGAAGTCCCTTGGGATGTGCGTGCATTTGATTCTCCAAAGACTACAGGACTGCAGCTACATGGTAACGTACAAATTCCTCCTCACTTTGAGTGGCAGAAAGACTAAAGGACACCAAAGTTAACGAAGCAGAAGCTGACCCACTCTACTGACTGCTTTGCTCAGCCTGGATTTAACATGCACAAGAAACACTATTTTTGCTGTGCTAATGGGACTGAAGCCTAAATAAAAAACTATTACATATTTTGCATATACTGCCACAATCGACTTGTCAGGTTTGTTTTGTATACCACGCACATTTCTCTCTTCTTAGTAATATAGTTTATATCATTTTAAATTAGATTTGAAGAGAGGCAGTCTGTCATTAGACCAAGTGTTATAATGCCAAAACACACACCAGCTTTCAGGCACACAAGCCTCTCTTAGAAATGGTACAACATTGCATAACCAGTAAAAAGCATAACAATAATATACAATTATCTGGTCAAGAGAATTATGGCTCAATAGCATAGAAATATTTATTTTGCTAAGTTGTAACTCTCCATTCAGTGAGAGATGTTACTTAATAATATATATTTTCACTGAGATGCTGATATTTTTCTACTATATGAGCTTCATCGTTGTGCACGATGGAGGAAAAGAAGCACAACTGTATAAAAGAAGGACAAGACTCAGCTCTTACCCATGGCTTTAATAGTGCAGAAATTTCTGCACATCTATGTATAAAAAACATACTTTGGTTGGTTGATGTACTCATTTGCGTAAACGTCGTCAGGATCTCTTTGCTAGCCCATAAGAGAAAAGAAAAAACTCTTCTCTGAGTTTGGTAAGGGAGGTAGTTGCCTATATAAGGAGGAGCAGCAACCTATACACAGGGAACCTGGAGTGATTTCAGTTCCCCATCCCCTTCTGAAATGTTGTGAAAGGATTTGAGCAGCCTGAGTTTCCAGAAGACAGCTGGTGGCTGCTTAAGACGTAATACTCTGTACCCGATCCCTCTAGGTATATATATATATATATATATATATATATCTCCTCTAAGTATATATATTCCTCTCCTCATAGCTCTTCTAGAAAGTCCTCCAGAAGAAAAACTGTTCTTGGCCTGCACTACATTTGACAAAATTTTTTGGATGCATTCCTCAACCTGGGGCTGGGCACCTGCCTACTCCCTTGTGACAAAGGGCAGTAGCTGTGGCTGCATCCCTGCACTCGAGAGGGCAGCTGGAGTTACTGGGCTGGAAGAAAACTCCTTCCTTTCTCCTCCGCAGGCAAGCAAGGTGCCAGTTCCCTCGGAGAGCCTTCTGTGCCGGGGCGATCCTCACGTCAAGCAGTGCTGCTGTGCCGGCACAAAGAGGGTCACAGGCCAAGTGTGAGTCACGGCTTAAAATAGCAGCGGGCACAAGACGGGAATTTCAGACTGCGGCACAAAATGCCGTACAGGGCAGCACGGCAAACAAAAGCGCTCTGACTGAAAAAGCGGGTAGCTAAACACAGCTCTCGTTAAGGGCAGGCTGATATTACAGTTAAAGAGTGTTGGCTTTTTGAAACAGTCCTAGCAGTGCAGAGCTAATGTAATACCCCTGTTTAGATGCCTTGCTTTTTACCTCCAAATAAAGGGTTATTTTCAATAGGCGTTGCCATTAGGAGCAAACAGCAGTCTGTAAGTGGGTAAAAATTACCCGTTTCTGCTCTGTTCCTGTTCAAACAACAGGGGAGCGTTCTGGGTAACGCCTGTGACAGGGAAAGCAAGGTTGAGTGTTGGCATCCGAGGGCCTGACTGATGCCGGGTGAAGTCAATGAGGTCTAAGGGCTGCGACAGAGGACAGGCAGGAGGGAAGGAGACAAGGCGTCCAAGGGAAAGTGCGTGAAGGTGTGCTAAAGGGACATAGCTAATATGAAGGTCAGGAGAGAACAAGGGAAACCAGCAGAGACAAGTAAGAGCAGAGACCAAGGGAAAAAAAGACTGAAATCTACCGGAGTTTATTGGGGAGTGCCATGGCCACGCTGCGTGGGCTTGGAAAGACAACCAGATGAGACAGACGGTGCCCGCGCTTGTCTTCTGCTTGTAATCTTTTTAATATCGTTGCTGTTCTGGTGAGTCACAGGCGCCAGCTTCCAGAGGGAAGGTGGGAGAGACGCCTTCGCCCACCTCGGCGGCCTGCCTCTCCCTCAGCGAGTCACCGTCCCCTTAGCTCTGGCGCAGCTGCCGGGCATTTTGGAAGCACGTCCAGCCTGGGTAATTCTGGATGGCGAGGCTCTCCCTGGCACGCCTGAGGGGAGACACGAGGGGTGGGCGCCATCGAACGCCCGAAGATGGCGGCTCTCCCGCCTCGCCTCCCGCCTTCCGATGCAAAGCGCCCAGGTCAAAGTCAGCTGCGTCGCAGGGAAGGTGAAAGGAGGGAGGCATAAGCCTTTCCTTGTAGTACAGAAATAAAAATGCTTACTTTTCTCCAAGGATTGGGTCTGCGTCTCTGCAATAGCCATTACTTATTTATAAAAATTAGGCAGCCTCCTCAGGAAGCATTACTACCACCACGGAAGAACATGGATTGTCCTACACGGGCTGGGCCCTGGTTTCTGTTGCAAGATCAGTACTGGAGACGCCACGTAACCTTTCAGTAAATGTTAGGGGTTTTTTTTTATTTATTTACAGTTTAGTTCACGTATGTACGATGGGCCGAACACCAACCCCAACGGACGAAATTAAACAAAATGCACCACTACAGGACTTAAAAGCTGTATTTACCAACACATCACGATGCTTAAGGTTGAAAAAAGTTTAAATATTCCCTTCATGTACGAAGGGGGGGGGGGTGCCCCGGGCAGATACCACCTCGGGGAGGGGAGGGGGGGCGGCCTCCCCTTCCTCCCGTTGTGCCTTCCTGCCCTGCCCCGCTCCCCCCCCTCCGCTGAGAACTGCGTTGAGCAACCCCATCCGGGTCCTTGTCCGGCGGGCCGTGGCCCACTCGGCATCACGTGGGGCAGGAGGGCGGTGGCACGAGGCGTGACAGTGGGGGGGGGAGGAGCAGGGAAGTGCGACCCGGATTCTTGGTGTGGCGACGGCTCGGAGATGCTCTGCCGCCGTCATACTCTCCCCTCTGTCTCTCCCGAACAGGAGTGTCTGTGGCTAGCGAGGCTACCGCTGAGCCTTACTGCCTGGAGCACAACGTTCTGTGCCCCCCCCCAGGGGTGGGGCACTTGCGCTTGGTACGCGCCCGCCAGAGCGCGCCTGCGCAGTGCGGGCAGGGCGGTGCCTGTGTGACTCAGGCGCTGCCATTTTGAGTGGTGGGTCCTGGCCGCGCAGCTCCGCTCCGCGCTCGCTCCCTCCCGTGCCGAGGCACAGGCGCAGACCGAGGCGCTGCCGCTCGCTCCTGCCGTCGCCTTCGAGGACGTCCCGGGACCGCCTGGGCGAAGAGAGGCTCGCCTCAGCCCTTTCGTCCTTCTCCCGGCCGTCCCCGTCCTCCTCCTCCGCTGCCGCTCCGGGATCTCTATGCCCGCCGCCCTCCGTAGGAGCCACTAGCGCAGGGACCCGCCGCCGTCTCCTCCTCCTTCCGCTGCTGCCACCGCCGTCGCCTCTTCCTCCTTCTCCTCTTCCTCTCTCCGCCACCATTTCCCCACTCCCCGGCACCGGGGCGCTGAGCTAGACTATGGGGACCAGGTTGGGGCTGAGCAGCGGCAGAGCGGGCGGCCCGGTCACCGTGTCCACTGCAGCAGGGATGGGGGGGCTCCGCGGCTTCGTGGCTTTATCTTGACATGGCTCCTCTCCGTGCTGCTAGCAGCGCCGCCGCCTCCACTGCTCCTCCTGCGCCCGCCGGCTGCGGGTAGCGAGCGGGCCACGGTCTCGGTCTCTTGCCTGAGTCTCTCAGTCTCTTGCTTAAGTAGGGGGGGGGAAGTTTTGGGAGGGGTTCCTTTTTTTTGGTTTTTTTTCCTTTTTTTCCCTTTTCCTTTCTTTTTTCTTTTTGTCAAGAGAGGAGGGGGAATACTTTTTCCCCTCTTCCTAACCTGGTCTGACGAATTTGCTAACCTAAAAACTTTTAACCCCGACTAATCAAACACCTGGGGGGGAAAATGTCTGGAGAGAGGAAGAAAATAACCTGATAACCGGGGATTTGCTTTTTTGGGGGGGAGGGTGTTTTAGAGGTTTAAAATTGCAACCTAGGCTTGCAATTAAAAAAAGAAACCTCGCAAAAATTTTGACACCGAAAACCTGTTTTGCGAGAAAAGCAGGAGCAAAACTCTCCATGTTTTCCAAGTCGTGACCATGAAGTGAGAGGGGAGACGCCGTGCTACTGTGGGTGTCCCGCTGCCCTGGGCACAGGCCGCCCGCTGCAGCCTCTGCCGTCTTGTGTAGAGAGAGGCCTAAGGAGAAGCGAAAAGCATTGGCCATGCACAGCCTCGGCTAACTGTGCTCGCTGTGGAGCGCAGCAGCAGCAGAGAGAGAAGGATCCCCGGGGGATCGGCAGCCCAGGGAGCGTGTGAGGTGTTGGGGGATGTAGGGCTCTCCCACTGGTAAGGAGCCCGGGTTTGGGGCACCGATTTGGGTTTTAGTCTCTAGGTGAGATAATACTGTCCCTTGAACCCCTGCCCGCCCCTCGTCTATGGCCATCATGATCCCTCTTCTCTTTGGCAGCAGTAGCCTCAGGGCAATGATGTGCCTGATGATGAGCAGGATGAAGTTAGAAATGACTCCGCTGTTTTTTCTCTTTGCTCCCCTGCAAACCAGCACTGTGTTGTCTGTAGTTGATTTTGTTGTTGTTGGCAGAGAAATGTCATACCTCCCAGGATGTGCACTCCTCCTTTGCACCCTTTTCTCTGCTCTCCACCAAGTGTAATAATTCTAAAGAACAAAAAAAAAAAGACGGGCAACATAGCAATAGTGGAAAGCTGGGAATAATAATCAGTAGAGTCATGAATCTGGCTGGGGTAAAACGCAATTTGTAATTTCAGCTTCATTTTTTTTTGTAAGCAGAGCAAAAGTACCCCCCCCATGGATTGGGCTTGTGCCAGTTGCTTTTTATTGTACACATAAATTGTGATAAGATTTGTTTTTTGTTTTTTTTTTTTCTCATTCTTACCCACTTATTCCTGCGGCTAAACTGTTCAAATTTTTGTCTTCAAAATTCTTAGGGTTTTTTTTTCTTGGTTTATTGTAAACCTCTTGTCCAGCCATGGCTGGACAACTACTTACTTTGTTTCTTGACCCCTCCGATACGACATTCTCGTAAAAATATTGCCTGAGGTGCGGTTTTGGGTTACATTAGTGTTTTATCTATTCAGTCGTATTAGCAGGAATAAAACGACTTGTTTCTGTTGTACTTGAGTCTTACGAAAAGGTGCCCATAGTTTAGCAACAGTTTCCAAAGGCTTTAGTACCACCTGTATTACAAAATGGGGGACCCAAACTCCCGGAAGAAACAAGCTCTGAACAGACTTCGTGCTCAGCTTAGAAAGAAAAAAGAATCTTTAGCTGACCAGTTTGACTTCAAGATGTACATTGCCTTTGTGTTCAAAGACAAGGTAACTTGGTTTTAATGTTTCTCTCTTACTGTGTTGTCTGTTACAATGCATGTTGACTACACTGTGCAAAGTCTTGCTGCCTGATTGCATCCTATGGTTTATCCTGAATAAATTCCATTGACTTTCTAACATTTTTTACATGGCTAATTGCTATAAAATTTACTTAGTTCATGTTTGCAATTTTGGCTTTTTGTATGTTTGTAGTTTTGTAATGCAGAGGGTGCTAGTGCCTCATTAAATGATTACTTGGTAACTTCTGCATTGGGTAAATATTTTTCAAAGTTACTGTAACTCATTAAGCCTAATTGGGGTCTGAATTGCATAATTGTTGGCTGTGAACAGTGGAGTTGGAAAGGGAGACCTGGCTGGAGCGATTGCTAAAGTTACTGCGTTTAACTAGATAAAGCAGAAGGGAAGACCTGGCAGTTGAAGGGAGGAGTTGTAAAATGCAACACTGAAATGGCCCAAGCATGCAGGCATATGTGAAACTGCTGCTACCATTTTGAAAGGGAGTGGGGAGGAAAAGAGGAAGTCTTCATTTGCTTGGCTGCCTCGCCTGCTGCTGGATGCTACGTGTCTGGGCCAGGGTGGTATTTCTAAAGTTAATTAGACCCAGAATTGTAGGAGAGTTTCCGTCCACAGAAGAAATAGGTGCTTATACTAAGTGAATGAGCTGAACAAATGATGAACAAGTGAAAATAGAAGCAAGTGGCAACAGGGTACATAATGTGCGAAATGCATGTAGATAAGCACTGAAATTCTTTAAGCCCCTCAAATGTATAGTTTTTGCATTTGCTGTAATAGTTATGTGTGTTTTAATGAAGACTCTGTTCTTTGAACTCTTAATTGAAAAGTTTCCGTGAAATTCCTAAGTTCAGTTTGCTTTTGTTCATCAGTTCTAGTGCAAACAGAGATGGATGTAGTGGGATGTAATTTCTTGGTACTGTCTCATAGTCATAAAGAGAAATATGAATGTTTAGTCAGTGGTAACAATTAGATTTTCTTAGATGATATGACTTTAATAGTTTTGGTTGGAGCATTCATACTACTTCCTGGTTGCTTTGTAGAAATTTGTTGCAAATGCCTGTTTTAAATCCTGTAAAATTTGCTTATCGCAGTGAACTGAAGATGTCCATCCAGTACCAGTTTGCTTAAAGTAGTTCAGCTCAGCCTAGCTTGGTCAGCAAATAGGTGCCTGTTATATATGTTCTGGCTGGGGGTGTGAAGGATTATTTGATAAAATATGCTTTGCCTGTTATGTAGTTCTTAAATAGGTCAAGACTTCTCATGAGCTATAAGAAAGCTGTTAGAAGGAGACATACAACTTTAAGTGATTTTACATACAGCAAAAACTCTTCCAAATTCCCCATAATGTTTTGGCCTTGTTTGAGAGATACTGAAATATTTGTAGTCAGCATAAAGGTTATTTAGCAGATTAAAATAGTCCTTCTTTGAGGAGGTTATGACTTCTAGCTAACTTCAGATTGGATCTTGATCATGCACTGCTACCAAATGTGGCATTGAAAGACTTCACTTTTCATAGAAGGCCAACTTTAAAGTATTGCAAAGGCCAGGGGTGGGGAAATGGGGATGGGGGAAGTGTTACTTGATTTGCAAAGAGAAGCTTGCAGAGGGCTCTTGGTCAGCCCAAAGTCATGTAATCTATGTGATAAAAGGGCAGTTCTGTTAATGGTTGGATACAACTTTAATGTTTGCAAGATTGGCGTGTAAATCTGTATCTTTGGAGACTACAAAAACATCTTCAACTTCTTATAAAAAGTTGTTGGACTGATTCTGTTTAATTTATAAAATTTTGCATGTAAATTTTAGTGTGGTTTGTGTCAAAGTCCTAACTTGTGATGTGCACTTTATATATGAATGCTAAGAGAAAATCATAAACTCTGAAATAAACTGTTAGCTATAATTGCCTAGAAGGGATTGTAATCTTGATGTAACCTGTGCTTTTTTTAGAAGAAGAAGTCAGCGCTTTTTGAAGTGTCTGAAGTGATACCAGTCATGACCAATAATTATGAAGAAAATATCCTGAAAGGTGTGCGGGATTCCAGCTATTCTTTGGAAAGTTCCTTAGAGCTTCTGCAGAAGGATGTAGTACAGCTTCATGCACCCCGCTACCAGTCTATGCGCAGGGTAAAGTTCCTCTTGACACTTGCTGAATTCTAGTTTTTCAACACTTGTGCTTTTCCTTGTGAATCTTAAGGCTAATCTTGCTTTTTTTCTCTGTGCTGCATGAGGGTTCTGCAGGCATGTGTTTATGGGATCTAGTTTGAAGGGTTAACAGCCTACGTGTTCTGTTCTGAAATTCTGTTTAAATATGTAGTGCTGAAGCTTGACCTTTCATCTGTCTCACTCAGATATGCCTTGGGAATTATATCTTCTTGCCATCCTTGTCCTTTAGTAGGCATGTGTTAATTCTTGCAATAACTTGCTGTACAACTAAGTGGGTTTGCTCTGAATATTGGAAGATAGTCTTTGCTAATGTTTTCTTAAAGTTGGAATTTATATTAACTGGATTCTGATACTAAAACTCAGTGGAAGGCAAGGAAGACTTTAGTTGTGCTAAGAGTAATACAAATGGAAAATTACATAAACATGGTAATAAGTACCACCTTTAAATGATGTGCCTGTATAGATTAAGTTGCTTATCTGTATCTTTGACTATAATGGAGGGAATGTAAGTACAGAACTTTACTACTTACAGGACGTGATTGGCTGTACTCAGGAGATGGACTTCATTCTTTGGCCTCGTAACGATATTGAGAAGATAGTCTGTCTCCTGTTTTCTCGGTGGAAGGGATCTGATGAACCCTTTAGGCCTGTTCAGGTATTTGTTTTTGTTTTTATAACTTCAGTAAGTAACTTACACCTGGAGGGGAAGGTAAGTACTGTCTCTTCTTAACCAATAAGTTGATAAGGTATGTGATTTCTGTGGATGTTAAAGTATGCTGTCTGTTTTTATTTATCAAGTAGTCAGTGTTTTGAATGCCAAATTCTGGTTCCTATCTTTATGCACTGTTATGTTAGCACTTGCAGAATTTAAGTGTCTGAAGGGCCTTTGCAAATGATGTGTATGTATAAATACATGCATGATGTTAGTGTTTGTACAAGTGGATTAGATGTGGCTTTTAGTACAGTTGAACCTTTGTCTAAATACGATGGTGTCATTAAGGGTCTGCGAGTTTCCTAAGTTGCTGTATTTTGTTAGATGAAAGAGGGTCTGAGATGGAATTGTTTCATAATAATTTTACCTTGAAATAAACTTCAAACATTTTAGACTATTTTTTCAGTAGCCAGCTTTAGCAGTTTACGTTCAGATTTTTGAACAATGTTACATGTATTTTCTGTGCTGGTTCTGCAATAATGGGAAGCTGTTGGAAGAAATGTGCTGTGTTGTTGATGCACAGGGATGTTCTGCCACAACAAGCTAAATCTGGTTTTATACATGCAGTTAAAGTTGTACCTTTGAATTGTTAATCCATTGTTGCAATGACTTAACGTCAATGTTGGCAGAATGAAACTAGGTAATGCTTTAAATAGTGCCAAGACTCAAGTGTGGTGGTGTTGCTGTGGTCCCCAATTTTCTGCTTTTCATAGATGAGAAAAGGAAAGAAACAAAAGTCATGGTAAAGCCCCAGATTGAAGAAGATTAATTGGTTAAATGTGAGCTTTAGCTTAATAAATATTTTATTCCCTTCCCTCACACAATGCAGGCCAAGTTTGAATTTCATCACGGTGACTACGAAAAACAGTTTCTGCATGTTCTGAGCCGAAAGGACAAGACTGGAATTGTTGTCAACAACCCTAACCAGTCAGTGTTTCTCTTCATTGACAGACAGCACTTGCAGGTAAGTTTATTTTGTCCCTCTTCTTAACAAGTGTCTTTTAATGATAAAATACTTTTTCTTAGGAACATCAGTGATTTTACTGCAAAATACTGAAGTAGAAAAATTGATCATGCATTCATGCTTGCATTTCAGCAGTTTCAGAGGAACCTTACAGTATAAATAGGATTCATACATGCAAAAACTAGCTGTGGGCCACAGATGTGTTCACATAGAATGAATTTAATGTTCTTGTATTGAAAATTAAGTTCTAAAATAGACTTAATGGTGTTTTGGAAGAATTAAAACATTGGCTTAATGTGGGTGATACTACAGAAATTATTCAAGTGAAGAATGAACAGAGTAGTGAAAATATTTTGGACATTACAGGTCACAGACTAATTTTGAGTTTGAGCTGTTTATACGGATGAAACAGTGGCTTTTAAATGTCTGTGGTTCCACAACCAGCAGCAAGCTAATAATTGGGCTGGATCTGCTGGGGGTCTGCCTGTTAGTCTTGAGTTACCTTTCATGTTTAATAGTTTTTCTTTGGGTTTTTCTTTGCCTCTAGACTCCAAAAAACAAAGCTACAATCTTCAAGTTATGCAGCATCTGCCTGTACCTGCCACAGGAGCAGCTCACTCACTGGACGGTTGGTACCATAGAGGATCACCTCCGTCCTTACATGCCAGAGTAAGGTACTGGCCAGCAAAATGGGGAAGATCACAGAATGCAGCAGTGGATTTTCACTTTCCTCACCACTTTATTCTTTCAGAATTTAGAAGAAAATGGACTCATGTTCAGAACACTATACATTGTGAAACTTGATCATCCTGGATTTTTTTTATCATTTGTATCTCAGAACTTTACATTTTTTTTAGATGTTTTCTGCATGGACCTTGTGAAAGAGAGGATGCTCTGCACGCTTCTGCACTGCATCAGCATCTTACTAAAATGTGAAATGAAGGGACTGTACACTGAAACAAATGTATCCGAAAGCACAAAGTGATCATTTGTGGTGGTGTTCCCATTTGTGCTGGTCATGCCCCCTAACATCTATAATGTTAACCATCAGTATTTGGAGGGTGAGAAGTGAATGTAACGGGTATAAAAGCCTTATAGCTTTGCTGTTAATGATTGTATCAAAGAGCACTATCATTCATTTTAATGAACAGAAAAGTGGCTATTACAATAGGAAGTAAATGCGGGAAAGAAATCTTTCTTTAAAAAAAAGCATCTCATTTAATGTGTAGGCATTTTTTGCCTCTTTTATTTTGCTGGGCCATGTCTAAGTTTACTGGCACTTTTGTTTTGGATCTCTTTCCCCAAGTTGCTGTATAACTGTATGAAAGTATTCTTTTTGAGTTGGATGCATTTATACAGATGAGGCAGACCTGGAGTCTGAAGTTGCTAAAGCAGCTAAAAATAAAGTAAAATAATAGCTGCAGAAACAATGTTGGTAGAGGATTATTTTTTCTTGAGAGTTGAGACTTGTAAACTTGCAGGTGAACTGTGCAGGACATACTGGTTTCTAAAACATTTCTTATGGAAAACCCGTTGAGGTTTTTTTCTTTTGGAATAGACATTATAAAACAATGTAAAATAGTGTTTGGAGTGTCAAAAGTTGGTTCTGACAGAACATTTTAAGATTGTGCAATGATAAAAGGAAGACTACTGTATAGTTTTGATGACAAAGAAGGCTCTGCTTAAGGGTTGAGTACTTTACTGGAGTAAAACTGCATAAGCCTGCTCCCTTTGGATAAAACTAGTGCTTACCTGTTAAAAACTTGTATTTAGCTTTTGTTTGGAATTGGAAAAAATTGGAACTTAAATAAAATTAGGTGAAAGATGACTGGTTTTATTTATGGAAATCCTATGAATTGAATTTTAGCAGTGTCTTGGTGTCACCCATTGCAAACACTGAAAATGTACAGGCTGTAAAATGGTAGTAAGATTAACAAAGAGTAGTGGCAAAGGTGTTCTGTATGTGGGCAGTATGTTTGTTCTGAAAAGTAGCTGTTGGAAATAATTGAATTACTAGCATACTATTGTATTGGTACATGGATATTTTTAGTTCTTTGGTCATCCTACAGGTTAAACTGGAGCTCCTTAGAAAAACACCACCCAAAAGCTGCAACTTCACATTAGTAAATGCCTTAAGTTACAAAGAAATATGTTGAAAATGCTGCTCTACAGAATGCCAAGACTTTCTAGAATATTTAGTAACCACCATACCTGCTAATAGTACTTAAAATTTCCCAGCTTTAAGTGCCCCTTCAAATGGCCTGTAAGACATAATACCAAGTGTCAACATGAAGCTTGAGAGACATTTTGTAGGATCTTGAACGCTTGTTTCATGAGTTTGGATTTTGTTTCCTCAGTGCAATCCCTTTGTTTCTTCTTAATTTGTTGTTTTGGACATCATCTTGCAGCAGAGAGAGTATGTCCATGGTTATCTTGGTTAGCAAAGCAAATGACTTAGTTCTTGCATTAGGAGTTTTGGTTTTCTTCATTCTGATTTCTCGTAGAAGAAGCCTCAAGATGTTAGCCTGAGTGGCTGCATACAATGCTTTTTTAAATGTTAGCAATGGTATGATCCTTAACTTTAATTCTCTGTATTAGGGAGGGAACAACCTCTTCAGTTTAATGGCTTTTTTAGTTTTGTGTGGGATGCACAGGCTACTTACTTGTTCTTTGTGACAGTGATCCCAGAGTTAAATAATACTTTGCTTTCTTGGGAGAACATGGTTGTATAATAATTTTGTTAAATGTGGTCTATTCTACCCAGCTAACAAACGTTACACTTTTGCTGTGCTATCAGGTTGAGTTGATAGCTATCTGTATTGTGTAAGTTGTGGAAGAAAGATAAAGGGGAACAATAGGCTTCAGAGCATGAGAATCTCGGGGAGTGTATGAGAGTTTGTTCTGAAATCATTTGGCATCTTTGAAAGGTGTCTCTTTCTCCACCTAAACAGGATGACTTTTGAGGGAAAAGATTAAACTTGAAATTGTCCCACTCCTCCTCAATGGAGCTTCTAGTTCAATCTCGGAATATTCTTCTGTTAAGTTACTTCAGCAAAATGCCCTCCAGAAGTGAATGGAAGCTGTTCACAATATCCAGCTTTTGGTTTCAGGCCCTCTTTATATCACCTTAGTGGCTTTTTGGTAGGCTTTCTTAACTTCAGAGTGTAGGTTTTATTTCAGAAAACTAATGTTTACAAAGCAGAGTTTGTGACTGTGTAAACCTTATTAGTTTGTTCAGTGAAGCTGTTTGTAAATACAAAAAGGCCTCTTTTTATAGGAGAAGAATTTTCGTTACTACCTGCTGTCAGCTGTTCGTGTGGCTTCTTTGGATATGCTAATACCAAGGATTGAAATACGCTCAATATCTTGCCTGAATATGGCAGTTTTACCAGGCTATTGTTTGAGGATTTGTCATGTGAACTTGGCAAGTGTGAATGGGGCCGGGATAAATGTGGAGGCAGCAAAATGAAGTAGAGAGAGGCCCATTCAATCTCTTGCATCTAAATGAAGTGTCTGGTGAAGGGAAGCTTGTGTCAGGTGCTTCCCAGATGATGAGGAGAAACTTAAGTGTCATTGCCTATACATGGCTGCATAGTTTCCCTTCACACTTCAAGCTTCTTCAGCTGCACAAGTGTTAACAAAAATATGGCAAGATGGACAGAACAGCTTGTACAAGCATTGTACAAATGTAATAGGCCTGTAGCTAGTTGGCAGTTGATGCCCTTTGTCACATCTGTCTCAAACAAAGCATAAATTGCTTCTCGAAAGCTATTCCATTCCACTAAAATTGCTGTGCTAAGCGATACATCAAGTACTAGAAACACATTGGGATTATTCAGTGTTTCTCTTTAAAAAAAGAAAAAAATGGCTACTCAAAGTAGAAACTTAATCTTGGTGCATTGAAAGCTTTAGATCAAGGTACTGATCTCTTGCTACAAGTTGATTTTTTTTGCATAGCAGAAGGTTAAGCCTATGAGGAACAAAGCTGGTGGAAAGATGGTAACTTTGCCAGTTTAAATTTTCTAGACCTCTTAAAAAATTAAATCCCTGAAAGATCTACTTGATCTGTATTTGCAAAATACAAAACAAGCAGAGGATCAGTTTTCACTACGTGTAAGTGCTCTGGTCCTTGCGAATATCCACATCTTTTTGTTGACACATTAAGGCATGATGTATTAGTTTTAAAATCCCTTTAAAACCCCATACAAGTGCCATGAAATCCTGCTCCTTGTACATACTTCCAGCTTGTGAGGTCTACAGGTGTCCTTCCCTGCCTGTTTCTGTTTTGCTGCCGGGAGAATGCTGGATTTTCTTGTACTTGTCATGTGCTGAGTCATTAGGTGACTTGCAGTTAATGAACACCCATCTCATGTTAAATCTGGATCTCTGGGGGTTGAACAGTAAAAATGGTCACTTAAGGGTTTTTTGCTCCTTAAGTGTGAGATTATTCTAGTGGACTGCTACAGGCTTCATTTAAGGTTATGTTAAGGTTCCTGCCACTAGGATGACAGTTGTTAAAGTCAAGAATTGCTAGACTACATTTACTAAGCAGAGACACATGTGGTGTGAGTTTACTTAGTTGCTGTTTTACTTTATTGACCTGGAGAAGCTTCTTCCATTTTTAGTTTTGTGGTTAGCAGCAGGAAAATCAGAAGTTGTATAAGCCTACAGATTCTGGAACAGCTTTCCGGAATGAAGTAATGAGATAAAGGGTTTTAATAGTGTTTTACAAAAGGGAAAAAAAGTTTAGCATGGCTGTTTGAGGCATGGGACTAGCGAGTGGTGTTTATTCTAGAATTCCTTTTGAGGAATTTTTCATTTTGGTAATCTTTACATATAAATCACTCTTTCCCAAACCATAAGGCCAGTATTACTACTTGTCCCTTATTATCATTAGCACACAAAAAGGACATTTCTGTGTATAGGTTTGGCCTTCGTTTGCACCTGTACTACTTGGTGCCATGTGGGTGTTGTGAGAGCAAGGCCTCAGCTTGTAGGTGTCTTCTGTACATGTTAGGCTACTTCACTGCAGGAGCTCAGCATGACTGTGAGTTAAAAAGCTCAGAGTGAGCAAGTGAGCCTCTACACTGCAACTGGAAGGTCCCTTAGCTCTTTCCCTGCTGTAGCGCACAGGGGCTGTGTGCTTTGCATTAGTTTGGTGTTTAGATCTTCCCTGTTGCGGTGTTCTTGGAGTACAGATGAACTCTCTCCTGTCAGAAATAGGAGGAGGAAACTGCAGTTCCACCTACGGTAGGAGATGCTGCGCTTTCTGGTTTGTGCACTGCAGGTGGGGGCTCACAAGGCTGACTACAGTGCTGATGCTGTGGAGGGGTGCATCACCTCTACAGGTTAACTGAAGCAAGCTCAGTGATAAGCAGCATTTCTGTTCTGCATGGCTGACTGAAATGCTTTTTAGGGCTGAAGATATCTATGACCTAGTTCTGCTTGGAAGGGATTTACATATGGAAAGGTCCCTTAATATGAGCACAATTAGTGTATGCTAGAGCACACACTCTACAAGCTGCTTTCCTGGACTCTTGAAATCTGTTCGAGCAGCTGCTGCTTTTAAGCAAAAGAAATCAAAGATCCAGATTCTTACTGCAGTGGTACAGCCCCAGGTACTGTTTTGGTGAACAACAGTAGTTTGGTGTTTTTTCTGGAGGACAGCCAATGTGTCTTGTTTGATTAGAGCTTGCAGGTAATTTACTCTGGTTTAGGTGAGAGCTGTATATGCTGCAGTGTCCCACAATCATGGCAGCTTGGGACCAGGGGATCTGGTCACCACAGTCGTTCAGTGAATGCATTGCAGAATCACAAAGGTAATAACTGTCACTGTGTCATTTCTGAACTCTTAAGTAGCAAAATAGGAATCAAAATACTTTTTTCTTCATTCCTTTGGACAGTGAGGTTTTGAGGTTTCTTTCTACTGGCTAAATGGTTTCTGCAGATAGAGGATTCTAAAATGGTTGGTTAGTGATAAAACGCAGTTGGAAATTCTTCCGTACGCCCTGGCAGTGGCTCGGAGCCAGTCAATGAAGCTGAACAGAATTGAACTGCTGTTCAGAACAGTTACTTAACAGCCTAATTCCCCCCCCCGCCCCCATCCCCTTTAGGTGGCAATGCTTGCCAGTTTGAGAATTGTAAACCAACTAGTTTGTAATTAAATTGGCAGAGTAACCTGGGTGAAGCAGCTCAGCCAGGAGACCCCTGTGACAGGTGGCTCAACCTGAAAGAGTAACAAGGAGTCCTGATAGTTTAACGCCTGTTTCAGCAGTGATGTCCTTCCTTACCCTCTCCTCCCCACTGTTTTATCGCTGACAAGTTGCCTCTTCCCGAGAGCTGGAATCCTTAATGACTAAATCCCTTCTCACGGCACCTTAATCTGTGATCGGTATTTGCCCTGATTAGTATCTGGACTCAAATGCCAGTGGGAACGATTCTGTTCTGATTCCTCATTTTCTCAAGGGATCTGTAATGCACAATTCTACCACTGTGCAAATGCCTGGGTGTCAGTCTGAATGCGTTCCTGCAATAGCAGTAACATGAAAACAGCATGAAAGTCTTGGCTGACCAATATTGGCACGAAGTGGGAAGCTGCAGTTACTTTCACTGATAGAAACAAACTGTTCCACAACATGTCACGTACTGCTACATGTGGCACTCTGTAAGGACAGACCTTTAGACATCAAGGAGTATGGTGTAGGTGTTTGGTATGTTTAAAAAAAAAGACTAGAAAAAAGAAACCCCAAGCAGCACAATATGGGAACGACAGTCTCATTTGCAGCTGTAAGATATGGAGCTTACAGATGCCTGTCGGTTATTGGATATGTAATCTGGTGTACTACCAAGACTCAAGATGATCTCATCAGGTCACTTTATTTGCTTGCTTGTAAGGGAATTATACGTAAATCTGCAGTGATGGAACCAGGTCAGCCCCACAGGAGATGTTTGTTCTGATGCCAGGTGGAACCATGTACCATTTGTCCTTATTATGGTAATTTTCTTCCATTATTTCCTTTGAGATTCAGCTGAGGTAAGATAACAGATTTTTCAACATGTAGGTTAGGGTGAAGTTAGTAACGAACGCTTCCAAATATTAAGTCTGATGTTTGACAGTTTATTCCCAAAGCCAAGCAAGCTCAACTGCGACAATTCCTTCTAAGATCATCTCAAAGCCTAAGTTAGTTGTGAAATAAATTAAGAGTTACACATGCTGCTGCTGGTGGAGGGATAACAGACAAGGTTGTCTTAAAATAATCAGTTTAATGAACCACTTCAAAATAACTGGCCTGCGTATTAATGATGTCCCTCTTATTAATTGGGCAGCACTAAAATACTGTGGTGAATAGTCTGTTACAAGGGAGCAGAGAATTCACTTGTTACGTCAGGGAGGGTTTTTTTTTTTTCCATTTCCCTCTCGGTCTGCAACAGTCCTTGCCAGGCTCGAACGGGAACAGGAGGATACTGTTGTTTCTGGTGTTGAGGTTTGCCACTCTTAATTTGCCTGGATGCTTTTCAGTTGTAATTATGTAGATACGATGAATGCTAAGTGATAGAATGAGACCAGTTAACTATAGTAGGTTCCTGACGCAGCCAGCTTTGATTGAGGGAAGTCATGTTAAGTTGCAGTGGGACAGTTACACAGAGTTGTGCCAGCACGCAGAGCTGAGAGTGTTCCCAATTTTTGGCATGTATTGAATTTGGCACCTCCTTCATTCTCACCCTCTGCCTTTTTACTTCAGATAATAGTTGAAATCACACTCGTGTTCCAGTGAAGGGGGGTGGGTTTATAGTAGTTGGGGGAGCAGTTTTAATCCTCACTTCTTTTTCCTCACAGTCTACTACATGGGTGACCTCTGGAAGTAAAGGGGTAAACTTAAGAATGAGAAAAAAAGATGACTGGAGATGCCAGAACATGTTAATAGGAAGACAACCAGAACAGAATTGCTAAACCCACTAGGTGTGTCCGCATGCTATGGTGGATTCTTTCTGTCTGCTCATGCCAGTAACTGCAGAGGAGCTGGAGATGCTTAAGACTCAGTAGAGCTCCAGGCAGAGGAAGCTGTAAAGTGAGAATTTAATGCAGTGATGCATATAGTTCTGCTGAGCAAAGATGTAAACAAAAAAGGTTGCTCCTGTAATACGTATCTTCACAGAACTGCTTTAGCAAAGCATTGTGTTTCTATAAGTGAGATTCAGGGATGATTCTGAGCATGAGTGCAAGTACTGGGGAAAAAATAATTACGAACGTACTGTGGAAGAGAGGATGCTACTATTAAAACTTCAACTAGCCACAGGCATGTAAGCCATGTATGCTTCTGAGACAGTCTCACAGAAAAAGCTTTTGTTGAGAATGTATATAGCACAAACAACTGTTCTAAACTTGCAGCAAAAATACATGCTGATAGCCTGAGCCCACTGTAGGTTTGTTGGTTTTGTTTTTTTTTTTTTAGAAAACTTCTACTGAAGGGTAAATTATCAGCTATATCACTTGTTTGAAAGTAATTTTGGAAAGATTGCTGATGTATTAGTAAACTTGTTCAACTTCATATTGAAAATCAGTCTGCATGAACAGGTCACTTAACTCATTGGAAATTATTTATTTAGGTTTAGGAATGCACAACAAAAGCCCTAACTGCACATTTAATGACAAAATTCAAATCACTGAAAACAACGAGTCAACTCCCATGAGAAAAAGAATTAGGCATGCCCTTTACTAATGTAGATTAACTTTTTCCAATCTCCCGCTAGAGAAGAAAAACTAAGGTCATGGTTTACGTAAACTTGCATCAGTTTTTTTTTTTTTACAGTGTGATAGCCTTGCCAAGCATCATGTGTCATCAGTTTGGAGAAAGCAGTTAAACCTGTCCCCAACAGTGCATGAGGAGACAAGTCTTCAGCTGATGAAAAGCAGCTTAACTCTACCACATTCAACCCAAGTCAGACAATCTACAGCCTTAGCCTGACGAAAGGCTCACCAAATTTATTCTGATACATCTTTAACTCTCAGCTGATGATTTTTAAACAAATATAGCCAGAACTTCAGGTAGGTAGAGGTGAAAAGCCCTGATGATGTAAGTAAGTGCATTGTCACATTCAGGAATCGCAGGGAGATAATGAAAACTCAGGTGAACTTGCGTACAAGGGTTCCACTGCACCCTCTCTCAGCCACTCCATGCTGGCAAGCTTTTACTCAGTGCAAAGAGATTACAAAACTATTAAATAATCTTTAAAAAGATAGTTTCAGAAAACTTTATTGAATACTTTTGAATGTTACAGTAAATCACATTTTGTATTAGCCTGCTTTACGCTTTCAAACCAGTTTCACACTATGTTATAGGAAGTCTGTATGACCATCTTACAGAACAAGCAGTTTAGTTTGTGAGCGTGTATAGTGTTGTTTGAACGTGACTGTGACAGGCCTGAAGACAGGGTTGCTTTGTCACATGATGACACCACAGGCAAAGAAAACAGAGATCTCTTAGAACACTGTCATGCTGGTAAACCATATGGCTTGTACAAAGGCTCTTCCCTTCTGCTATCTTGACCAAAAAAAGCCAGATGCATCCCCATGCTATCATGTTGTTCGTCCCAAAATAGGCACTAATTTTAGGCTTGTAGCAATTTTGGTGGTAATTAAGAAATTCGTTCGTTATGGGAGTGAGATAAATTCATTTTATATAGACTATCACAACTTTGTGCAGATGATGTCTTATTGCATAAATGAGAAAATCATTCTGTATAGGATTCTTAAGCCCAACATTATTATTTTTAAAATTACTTTCTTATATTAATTTCCTAGATACTTTGTATGTCTACCTTGTGCAATTAACTTTCCTGTTGCCTTATTTGTTAAATCCACACTGGCAAATGCAATATTTCTTCCTTGCTTCAAAATCTGAGCTGTAATCAGTATCTCTTCTCCAATCTTTGCAGCAGAAGTGTATCTTTAATGAAGAACAAAATGAACAGGTAAGAGGCTGTACAGAGCACAAATCCAATAATATTCCTGCATTTTAGGTTATCATGAAGGGAGTTAGCAAATGTGAGTAATAAAGACACATCTAACACTTGCTTGCAAATCCCCACTTCTTAAAGTCCTTGAGTTCCTCTGCGTACTGCAGTGGTAATTCACTATAAGAGTTCTCTGAGAAAATGGAGGACAGAAAGAAACCCATTGGCTTGGTTCTGAGGAACAGTCCATTTTGGAACACAAGCAATTAGGTATCAAAGACCTCAGCTACAAGTTCAGCTACAAGTCCTATTCCAGCCACTGCTGGCTCCCTAAAGCCTTTCTAAACCAGTCTGGCTGGTTCAGCTGCAAAATGTCTCTGTTACAAAGGCTCCAGAAGGTCATTTCTGTATAGAACCTCAGCATAGGTTAACTGCTTCCCATACCCTGGTCAGAGAAGAATCATGGAAATCTGGGAGGCCTCCAAACTTCCCAGGTTTAATGCTGTTTCCGTTCATTAGATAACTCTCTGGTTTTATTTACATGAGTAGGAGGGTGTGCTTTTAAAACACACTCTCCAGGGAACAGGAAGAAATTCCCCCACAAAAAACCTGGGAAGAATTAGGAGGAACATGATCCAACCATGATCTGAGGTAAGGGAACAATATTCAAATGTTAGAATTACAGAGGAGAATGTATAATTACTGGATATAAATCTTACTGAGAAAAATTTCATCAAGCAGTCCATTTTTATACATGACACCATGTCAAAAGGACGTCAGTAACGCCTAATGCTGATGTAGCACAAGTCCCATTAGTTGACAGGGGGCAGGGTTTCAGACTTGTTTTGTTCTCAGAGGCTGCTGCTGATCCTCTTGTGATTAAAAAAAAAAAAAGTTTCTCTGTTCTTTCCATTACCGAAATAGTTTCCTCATGCCAATTTTTTAAAAAGTTCCTTCCGAAAAAGGAAGAAGTTGTATGATACTAGTATTTGACATCCAGTATCACTTGTTCAATAAAAGCAGTAGTCTGGGTTAAACAAAGCTATTAATATTGCTTCACATAACATTTCCTAAAGGTTATGCTATGCAATCATTTTGGATCACCTCTGGAGAGAGAACTTTCTTACTATTTTAGCCCTTATGTAATTGGCTAGGCATACTTGACAGTGTAAATAATTCAGGTTTTAGCCTCTTGCTATACTACTGTAGGGAGAAAAACATAATCATAGGAGAATTTCAGGTTTTCATTTCCAGTAGTTTCCTAGTTATCACAGTGGTAGTATAAAGCTTAAATAGATGCTCCAGTCCCACTCCTCAGTGGAGAAATCGGAAGGTGCTGGGCGGGGGGGGAAAGGAGGGAACCTGGTAAAGATATAGATCACTCCCCCCACACTTTTAGAGCTTTTTTTTTTTTTTTTAAGACAGTTTTGATGAGGGTTTACTTTTCCAAGATTTTTAATGCTCTGTGTTAGTTATTCCAAGTAGGATTACTTTAGTTCCAATCAATCATAATCTCTTCATTAAAAGTAATGAATCAAAGTTGACAAGCTATAATAGCATGATCAAAGAAGGTTTCAGAACAACTTTTTCTTTTTTTTTTTTAAAGACACTGTGCTTTAAATTTGCATTACAGGAAGAACTATTCTAAGTATAAAACTACCTTTAAATGACCTAGAACAAAGCAATCTTCCTCCACTGAGAAATTCTGATTCAATCTGTAATTCACCCTCTATATAAGCATACAACAGACCTGAACTGTTTCCTGGTTTAATATTTTTCCTGTTCTAACATTTTTTGGACTAATACTAAAAAAGGGTTTATAAAAAGCTGCTTACCCTAGATCTTGGTGTTTAAGGACACACTCTGACACATCTTCGCAAGTGAAGACAGAAGTTGAGCCAATTTCATAAGACTAAAATTTACTACATATCAATATCCCTTTACATTCTATGAACGAATGGGAACTGTCTCTTAAACGTGTGTAGCAAATAAAAGCTTAAGTCAGTCCAACTCGAATTTTGCAATCAAATGGCAATATCCCCAAATACAGTCCCCCCTTAATTTATCAAGACAAGAGTTCTGAAACCAAAGAGGTGAGTACTACAGCATAGAAACAAAGTACAATGGAACCAATACCGTATTAGGGGAAGAGAAGTTAGTATGTTCTGGTAAACATGGTGGATGATACCTACGTGATGTTCATGTCCACACTGACCCCAGGCACTGCTCTTTCTGTGTTCAGCAACGCTGTTGTTGACACCACATCCACAAGTGTGGCTGTCAAGCCTCCATGTAAGGTGCCACCTCTGTTTGTATGCTCCTCCTCTACTTTCATTTCACAAACAACTTTTCCAGGAGTTGCAGACAGAAGTTTCATCTGTATGACCAAAAAAGGAATAAACAGCTTACTGACAATAGTACCAACACTGAATACTGCCCTGAATCAAATGGAAAGTAAATCTTGTTTAATTCTGGACTCATGAGACAAATTAAAAGATGGAAAATACAGGAATTCAACTGTCACATTAGGTATTTCCATAAATTTTGAGCAGAAGATTGTTGCCTTAGAAAAAATTGTATTTCTACTGCAGATAAATATTTAAACTGACAGCTTAACAAAACTTCAATACTTGCTATGCTCTCAGGAATTGCTTAGGAGACAACATTCTTCAGTCTTCCTTTTGCTTTAATCTGTAACTGAGAAGCCAGATTAGAGGAAACACAAAACTGCTCTATCTGTGCGTACCATAGCTGTGAAAGTGTATTTGTTAGCTCACAAAATGGAAACGAGACTGACAGTAATTCATTAATCATTATACTAGAGCAATCTCAGTAAAAATCAGTATTTTGAAATGAGCACTGGAAATGCTAATCAGATAGGCCTCCCTGAACTGAAATTCATATTCCTTGGTAGAAGTATCCAAGACTGTATCACACTGTATTACAGCATCGTGATTTGCATATACACTTTTATTCCAGCCCATGGGTGTTAAATAGAAAATTACAGTACATCTATGGTACCATGCTTCCCCCTGTAGCCAACGCAAGAAGCTGGATTTTTGAGACCAAGAAGTTACTGCAATTCAGTCTTTTAAAATCTTTTTTTCAAGTTTCTTCAGTTAGTAGCACTATATTCAAAATCTGAAAGCAGGTGCAAAACTGGGGTAAGTTCAGCATATATATTTACACCTACAACTAAGACTCTGAAGTACCTTTAGACTGTCACAAGTGAAATGTGGGCATAATATTTATTATAATTCCTACTAATTTTCTAATTTTTTTAGAAAGTTTTTTTTTTAACTTATATGTTTCCATACCGTATCAGCTGAGTTGACTTAAATCTTTTTAATCTTAGAAGGAATTAAGATTGAAGTGTCTCCAGTTTCACTATTCCTTATTTATAATGCAGTGTAAGAGCTCAGTTTCAGCCCATGCCCCTTTCTGATAGGCCAAATTTTATCCAAATTTTGCAGAGAAACGATACTAAGATAAATGATGATGTAGTACTGTCGTGGTTTAACCCCAGCCAGCAACTAAGTATACCACGCAGCCACTTGCTCACTTCGCCCCCACCCTGTGGGATGGGGGAGAGAATTAGGGGGGGAAACAAAAAAGTAAAACTTGTGGGTTGAGATAAGAACAGTTTAATAGGACAGAAAGGAAGAAAATAATAATAACAATAATAAAATGACAACAACAACAATAATAAAAGGATCGGAATATACAAAACAAGTGATGTACAATGCAATTGCTAACCACTTGCTGACCGATGCCCAGTTAGTTCCTGAGCAGCGATCCACCCCACACCCACCCCGGCCAACTCCCCCCAGTTTATATACTGGGCATGACGTCACATGGTATGGAATACCCCTTTGGCCAGTCTGGGTCAGCTGTCCTGGCTGTGTCCCCTCCCAATTTCTTGTGCCCCTCCAGCCTTCTTGCTGGCTAGGCATGAGAAGCTGAAAAATCCTTGACTTGGCATAAACACTGCTTAGCACCACTTGAAAACATCGGTGTGTTATCAACATTCTTCTCATACTGAATCCAAAACACAGCACTATACCAGTTACTGGAAAGAAAATTAACTCTATCCCAGCCAAAACAGGGACAAGTACACAGTCTGTCTACAAACGGAAAAAGCTGCAATTAAGCAGAGGGGAAATCACTGAGCCAGTGTCCTAATATAGAAAATAGCACCTTGATCAATGAAAATCCCGAGTCCTAAACCAGGCATGCTGTGCTGTACTGACTGGAGGCCTAAGTTTCTGACAGAATTTCTAATGAGGACTTCACGGACGCTTGACACTGGGAGCAGATGGCTTCCACTACTGTCAGGGAGTGCTCCAATCCATCAGCCAGGAGAGGAAGGCATCTCATTTCATTTGTCATTGCTCTGATCTGGCACTAGCTGCCTGCTCTCCTTGACGAAAACGGTTCAGTATTTGAACACTTCCAGGACTTCCACAGGTAGAGCTGTGTTTGTACTTCTCACAGCCCTTCTGTGCCTGTCCTCCCACGCGTCTGCCTCCGTGAACAGTATGCTGCTTCGGCTTCCAACCACTACTGCGATGCTCTACTTCTTTGGAGAAGGGGCTTTCAAACCCACAGTCGTTAAGCCCTACATAGATACCACACTGGAATTAAACCAGAAACTAAGTCTGATGCTGGAACTGAAAAGTTTCACACTAAAATCTGTCTTTTCCAGAACAGGAAAAAACTTGACTCATATTTAGTTATGGTAAGAAAGGCTTCAGGTGTCTCCCAGAAAAACAGCAGATACTTTAAATTCAAACAAAACTGTACTTTGATATTATGATTATGTTCACAGCAGCATAATTTTAAGAGGAGATTGCAGAAGAAGCCTAGAAGTATTCCAGAGCAAGGCAGGAAGCCTGTCTCCCACGGCTCACTTCCAGCCAGTTACCTTTATGAGCTGAAACACTACATTGGCTCTCCATTTAGTAGGATTTTAAGGTAGAGGGAAGTTACTACAGTGAAGAGGTGACTAAGAACTAATTAGACTCTATAAATAAGTGAACTTCTTAAACTTAAAGCTCTATACTTTTTCTATACAAGACCAAAACGTCTTGGGGAAACAAGAGAGTATAAGAGTTGCTTTACAAATAGTTACTTTCTATTAAATGTATCGGATCGTGGAACTGTCAATGAAAGCACCGCTTCCAATATTACATTTGCTCGTGTAGGGTGCAAAACATACAGATTTTGACATGGTTGGTTTTCTTAGATATATTTGCTGCGTCACTCCGTATCACAGTTACACAAATAGAAATTAAATGGAGAATTCTAGCGTTGCGAAATCTAACGAGGACACTGAAACTGCTCCACAGGACCACCCTACACAGCAGCTACACGCTACAAAGCTGAAGACAACACGGCAACACCTCAATTCAACCTTTATTGATCCTGACGCAGCGTTACCTCAGAGCCGTACCAGCCAAACGCAGCTCTTTATACCAGCCCTCGTGTGGAAACCCACGGAGCACTGAGGCGCAGGAGACCGCGCCTGAGGACACGCACCTCAGCCTTTACCTCAGCCTTTCATTCCGAGAGAGTGAAAAAAAAGGGAAACCGGCTTTTTTTAAACGAGCAGCCCCGCCTGGCCGGCCGAACCGCCGTCTCTCCAGTCAGCGGCTGCCGCTAACGGCCAGCCGCCGGCGGGACGCCCGCCCGCCCTCTCCCCTGCGGCCCGCCCGTACCTTGCGGAGCACCCGGTCGAAGCCCTGCGACTCCACCATGTACTTCATGGCCTCCCTCAGGCTCTCCACCGTGAACCCCATATCGCCCTTCCCGCCGACGGCCGCCCGCGCCCCGGAACGGCAACCCCGGCGGGCGGAGCTCCCCGCCGCCTTCCGCCCGCAGCGCCCTGCGGCGGGGGAGCCATGGAGGAGGCGGCCGTGCCGGCGGAGGAGGGGGTGGATGAGGCGGCCCGGTGCCCTCCGGAGGCAGCGGATGAGGAGGAGGAGGAGGAAGAGTCACACCTGGCCAAGCGGAGGAAGGTGCTGTGCTCCGAGTTCGCCGCCATCACCAGCAGCGACGCGGCGGTGGCGCGCAGCTTCTTGGCCGGCAACGGCTGGCACATGCAGGTACGCCCGGCGGCGGGGGCGGGGGGCTGCCCCTTCCCCTTCTTCCCCTTCCCCTTCTTCCCCTTCCCCTTCTTCCCCTTCCCCTTCCCCGCCATCTGCCTCTGTGTTTCAGAGGGCCCTGAACGCCTATTTCGACCCGCCGTTGGAGAAGAAGGAGGAGGCGGCAGGCGGGCTGCCGCCGGCCTGCGCGGGGCCCGGGAGCTGGTAGGTGACCGCCGGGCCGGGGGGAGGTGACGGGAGGAGGCGGATCGGGGGCGAGGGGAGCGGTGCCTCTGCCCTCCTCCCCGCATGCGGGCCGGTTCCCCTCCGCTGGAAGGGGCGGGGGGCCCCCCCCGTGCCCCCCCCCCCCGCCTGCCAGGGGAGCAGCACTCGCTCTCTCCGCCTGACTTCGCGCCTCTGCTGATGTGTGGTGGGGCAGGTGGGTTCCGTTCTTCGCATTTCCACACTGGTTCTCCTCGTTTCCCGAGGCTGCCCCCTTCGAGGGGAATCGCCCGCTCCTCTTGAGAGGCTGTCAGGCTTGCGGGCTGCACTTGCCCTCTGCAGATGCTTCAGCCGCCTTCCTCTGGGCTAGCAGGTAGTGAGCCTTTCGGGGAAGGGACAGAGTAATTTCCTTTTTATTGTCTTGTCTCGTGCAGCGATACATAGGCAGATTTTACTGTACACGCACACACATTTGTGTACATGTAAACTGTGTGTGTATGTCATGTACTAGATGTACGTGTGTTTGTATTTCTATAAATAAAATTGACATGCCTGTGCATACCTTGTTAAACGTACCTGTGGAGGTTAGGCTCTAAGATCTGGGTCTTGCATACACAGATCATCTCATGGCCTACCCATAGGGTATACCAAAGGTATTGAACTTTTACAGATCCTTGCCCTTCACAGTCCTGAGGGAAGCTTTTTGCCTATAGACCTATTTATTATAGGCTTGCATGTTATATAGAAGAGCCCTTATGATCTTTCTAGTTATGAGTAAGCTGTAGTTGATAACAGCGTACCTGGTTTTGCTTGATATGTGTGTATGAAAAAATGCAAGCCTACTGAACATTAGCGTTGGTCTCTAGGTAGTCCATGATGAGTCAGAATAGATCTGCATCAAATTGGCAGCACCTTTTTCTTTTCCAGCCTCTGTCTGTCTTTGCACTGTGGGCACTGTCTTGACCTGCTGTATGCAGGATGTGTTGGGAGGGAGGACTGTGTGGAGACCTCCCAGTCAGGGGAAGATCACTGCAGACCACACGGACTTTCATATTTCATCTCATAGTCCCTCAGGTTACAGTATAAATATAAAAAGTCAAAGTGGAAATATTGGAGACATAGACCACGTTATTTACCTACTTAAATATCACTTAGCTTCACCTCCTTTGTCTGCTTTTCTTTTTCTGTTCAGGTTAAATCTCATGTGCATGGTAGCGGAATCTTATGTTGTTTGTGCTGCACCAAGTACAAAACCAGTACAAAGTTCTAGGGAATAGATTTGTTTTGGTTCCAGGCTCTATTTTCATGTGTGCATACAAATTTTGTGTTTAAAAACAAAACTCTACTATCGCAACTTTGCCAAAGTACAGCTTGTATATATACAAGCTGTATATAGCTTTTGTATAGCTATAAGACTATAGCTAGTCTTAGCTATACTATTTAATGTATTTTGTTACAGACTTTCCCTTTACTCAAGGAATTTACATTGTATCAGTGTGGTGGTTTAACCCAGCTGGGCAGCTCAGCCCCACAAAGCCACTTATTCTCCCCCGTGAGATGGGGGAGAGAATCGGAAGGGGGAAAGTGAGAAAACCCATGGGTTGAGATAAAGACAGTTTAATAGGTAAAGCAGAAGCCACGCACACAAGCAAAGCAAAACGAGGAATTCATTCCCCACTTCCCACGGGCAGGCAGGTGTTCAGCCATCTCCAGGACAGCAGGGCTCCATCATGCCTAATGGTGACTTGGGAAGACAAATGCCATCGCTCCCAACGTCCCCCCTTCCTTCTTCTTCCCCCAGATTTATACGCTGAGCATGATGTCGTATGGCATGGAATATCCCTTTGGCCAGTTTGGGTCAGCTGTCCCGGCTGTGTCCCCTCCCAGCTCCTTGTGCCCCCCCAGCCTCCTCGCTGGTGGGGTGGGGTGGGGTGAGAAGCAGAACAGCCCTTGGCTCTGGGTGAGCACTGCTCAGGAACCACGAACACATCCCTGTGTTATCAGCACTGTTTTGGTCACAAGTCCAAAACACAGCACCATATGAGCTGCTATGAAGAAAAATAACTCCATCCCAGCCAAAACCAGTACAACCATGTGTTAGCAGGTAGAGTCTGGTTCTCTTTAGCAACACAGTCCCCAAACAGTTACTAGGCTTGGTACTCAAACTTTGATAAAGGCTAAGCAATACTGTCAAATCAACTGGGTAGACAGGCCTGGCCTGTGTTTTTGAGGTGGGATTTGGGGTGAATGTTCCCAAAGAAAAGGACCATCAGTTCGTCACAGAGTGAGTTTGCACATGTACGTACCCCAGGGATTTGGCAATTGGAAGAATCTCAGCTGTACTGCAAAGGTGGGCATATAAAAGCAAGTCCAGGCTGCAGTGCTTTGTGTCTAATGTGCTGGAAAATGTTTCAAAAACTAATATACACAGCCTGTCAATCTCATGGGGAAAGAGTTAAATTACTCAAGTGCTTTAGATTGCATTGGTCGCCATCTGATGAACTTAAATTGGAATAGTAAATGTTATCTTGTGTCTATAAGGAGGAGGAAAAAACACTTCATCTGTGTACTAAGGCTCTGTATGATTGAGGTCTGTATGTTTTAGTTACTGTGCTTTTAAGTTATGTTGAGATCAGTACATGTTAACTTATTTGTTGGGAAAGTTTTAGGTGGCTACCTGTAAGTTGTGATGGGTCTAGAACATTTTCCTTTAGAAGATAAGGGTGGTAATTGCAAGAAGAATAGTGTTATGCATGTTGACAAACGAGTAAACTCTCTCTTTAGTATTGACCTCACAGCAGATGCAACTACTAGTAATGCCGGTGTCAATAGTGCAGACTCGAGGCAACAAGAAGATGACAGCAGCTTCTCACTGATAACCTGGAACATTGCTGGGCTGGATCTAGGAAATCTAAAAGAACGAGTTAGAGGAATCTGTTCTTACCTGGCATTGTAAGTATAGCTTTATCTTTGTATTGTCATGTACCCAGCTTTAAAGGAAAAAGCAAACTTCTTGGTTTAGATATTTACAACTCTTCATGCCCAAATTGTCTTAATGTTGATGCAACAATACAATCACTTTATAAATCCTAAGTAGCTGAATAAAAGTTGATATACTGGTTGGAAGAGGTGTGAACCTATGCAGCATCCCAAAGGTTAAATATTTTGTGATGGCTACTTCAAAAAGCTTTTTTATAATGAACAATATTGTTCAAGTTGCAGTCATACATCAAGAGCATACTTCATACTTCCATCCTGTACATGAGAGAAGGGTAAAACTGCAAGAAACTTGTTTGTCTCATTCCAGTAGTATTGAATAACTTCACATTAGAGCAAACTTTGAAACAACAAAAAAGATTTTTTTAGTGGAATGTGAAAAGTGGCTCTCTTGCTGTTACTGTAACTTGTCTGTCAAAAAAGAAAATGTGCAAGGTAAGATGAAAGCAATAGAATCTGTGATTACCTTTTATAGTTCCACCAGTGGAAGCCTCCCATGAATATATTTATGAGCAATTTAACTATTACCTAAACTGATTTATCTTAACACAGTAACTTATCAGTGTAAATGAAACGATTTAAACAAGTGGTAATTTAAGTTTCTCTTGAAACAGCAGAAACTCCTTAACTAAATCAATTATCACTTGATTTTATTAATCTGTGGTGACAGTATTTTTCTTCTGTAAATAAGGCCTTTGGTTTGTCCTTCACCTGCACAGAGCAGGGCTATTCAGCAGTGTAGCAAAAATAGGGACAGCTGTAAAGTCATGTCAGCATTTTCAGGATTGCTGCCCCACATGAACTGTTAGTGATTGCACAGCTCTAAGAAATAAAAGAGCTTGTCATTGTTGAGACTGGAGAAAATGGATGGCAGGTTACCCACGGGGATCTGTTGTGAGGGAATGAGGTGGTGGTTGGAATGTCCTGGAGAACTTAGATGTTGCAGAACATGTTCCAAAGCTGCTTTGCAGTTGAATTCCTCGTGTATGTAGTATATGAAACCTGTGTAAATGTTTGCAAGATGAAGGTATAAGGAAGTCATGCATTTTATTACCATGTCAGTTCCACGTCCATAATAATAATTGTTTCGTCCCTTTTAACAATGGTGATGTGTCTACATGCTACTAAATATGATGGAGAGAGTTTTTTCCTTTTTTAAAAAAACAGATTGTTACAATATCTAGGAAGACGAGGACAAGGTGCAACTGAAGTTGCTGACCCTGTTCCCTTTGGCCTCAGTAGTTAATTTACTACCTTTCAGTAGTTAATTTAAAATCTTGTCTTGCCAATTTCAGATACAATCCAGATGTTGTGTTTTTACAAGAGGTCATCCCGCCACAGCTCTGTCTTCTACAGATGAGAGCAGGCAGTTACACTATTATTCCAGGTAAGAAATAACCCTCAGTTTCTAAAGACAGAAACCGGAAAAGTAAGTTCAGTTTTATTCTGTCTCCCTTGCCAAAATCTCAGGCTGTTTGTAGGACTGAAAAGAGTAAAGTGAAGAAGAAAGCACTTAAATTACTTTCTGTGTTTTGATATCAGGATATAGTTTGATGCAAATTATGCATGTAAAAAGCTTGCTTGCTTGGTGGTTTCATTTTTCTGCATTTTGAAAGACTGATAGCAAGGTGTCGTGGTTTAACCCCAGCCAGCAACTAAGCACCACGCAGCCGCTCACTCACTCGCCCCCATCCAGTGGGATGGGGGAGAAAATCGGGAAAAAGAAGTAGAACTCGTGGGTTGAGATAAGAATGGTTTAATAGAACAGAAAAGAAGAAACTAATAATGATAATGATAACACTAATAAAATGACAACAGTAGTAATAAAAGGATTGGAATTTACAAATGATGCGCAGGGCAATTGCTCACCCCCCGCCAACCGACACCCAGCCAGTCCCCGAGCAGCGATTCCCCTGCCCCCACTTCCCAGTTCCTAAACTAGATGGGACGTCCCATGGTATGGAATACACTGTTGGCCAGTTTGGGTCAGGTGCCCTGGTTGTGTCCTGTGCCAACTTCTTGTGACCCTCCAGCTTTCTCGCTGGCTGGGCATGAGAAGCTGAAAAATCCTTGACTAGTCTAAACACTACTGAGCAACAACTGAAAACATCAGTGTTATCAACATTCTTCGCATACTGAACTCAAAACACAGCACTGTACCAGCTACTAGGAAGACAGTTAACTATATCCCAGCTGAAACCAGGACACAAGGGTAGCCAGAAAAGTGCCATAGACAAGTCACTTCTTAAATATTTGCATTTAAAAAGCCTGAAAAATTCAGAGCGCAATTATGAAACATTTAACTAATGACTTTGTACGTATTACAAATTAACATGATTCTCCCAGATCATGGTAAAAAGGTCTCTTTCAGAACCTTAACTACTTTATAGCACAGCAGAAGACATCCTCGACCATTTCTTTCCCTGTTCCTCTTTAGGTAACGTAGATGGCTATTTCACTGTCATAATGTTGAAGAAACCAAGAGTGAAGCTACTGAAACATGAGATAATACCTTTTCCAACAACTTCCATGATGAGGAACCTTTTGGTTGTGCATGTGAGTAAGTCAGTATGTACTAAACAGCTGTATTTCTGCCTTCAAAACAAAAGATCCCAGGAAAGGCTGGACTGGCTTTACTCTACAACAATCTCAAACAGCAGAAAAACTTCTTGTCCAAACATACAAACCCAGTTGCATTTGATACTAACAAACCTAATTTTTTTCTGTAAGTTATTGCCCGTGCCTTGTTTTCAAGTCTCATAACCTCTGAAAACAAAACTAAAAGCCTGTCATCCTCCTGTAAGCCACTTTTCTTCAATGTAAAACTAATAATAACTAGAGGTCTGTCATTCAGTAATTTACTTTGTGATTAGATTTTTGTCTTTGAACTTCTTATCATGGTGTGGATAGTAACATTGCCTTTGTTTCATGCACAGGTAAGCATATCTGGTAATGAACTTTGCCTTATGACCTCTCATCTGGAAAGCACTAAAAATCACTCCAAGGAGCGTATGAAGCAACTGCAAATAATGTTAAACAAAATGCAGAAGGAGCCTGAGTCTACCACTGTTATATTTGGAGGGGATACAAACCTCAGAGACAGTGAGGTAAATAGAAATAAGTGACCTTGTTATTTTGAGAAGGTATTCTGACAAAATCTTCTGAGGCTTTTCTGTTTTTTGTGAGAAATGACCTGCCTAGGCAGAATAGGCATAAGCAACATTTATTCTTAAAAAGTGGAAGCATGACTAAGTAAAAGCTGTGGCATTGCTATGCGGAGGCTTTGTTATAGCTGAGGTGAGGTATATGAAAAGCTTCCCACCCTCCGCAATAACAAAATGCTTTATTGGCAATATTTATATCTGAGAAGATGCAGGGGTAGTCAATGGAGTTTCATTTTGAGAATTTTGAGAACTTGATCTTTATTTGCTCAACTCTCCAATTCTCAGAGTTAATGCTTGTAGAATCAATGAAAGAAGAGGGTGCTCTGGAGAAATCGATCTTGGGAGTTTAAAATTAATTCCCCATCGCGACATAATTAGAAATAATTTTTGGCTGCTGATATTAAAAGTGAAATTTGTGCATTATTACTAAAAGGTCAGTGTTTCATCTTTCCTTATCATGAAATTCCATTGCAGTGAAGTGGAACGACATTGTTTCAGAGGACATGGTGTTGACCCCCATACCTCAAAATTTCAGAGCTGAACGTTTATTTTGTAACATGTTTTGGATTTAGAAAGTACTACAGGAACTGGTCATTCTTTAGAGTATCCTGAGAAATACCACAATTTAGAAACATCTCCAATATCTTTGTTTTTGACAACTCATGTTTTGCAGGAAAAAGTGATATTGTGACAACTCAGTTCTGTTTTTGAAGGTAAAGTCTGAATTCAGCATCTTGTGGATTTCCCCCCCCCCCGCCCCGCCTTCTACTTTCAGGTTACTAAACTAGGTAACTTACCTAACAACATTATGGATATCTGGGAGTTTTTGGGTAAACCTCAACACTGCCGTTATACTTGGGACACCAACTCCAATACCAACCTGGATGCAGAGTACAAGTGCAAGATGAGGTTTGACCGCATTTACTTTCGGCCTGCAGCAGACGGGGGACATATTATTCCACGAAGTATGGACTTAATAGGATTGGAAAAACTAGACTGTGGCAGATTCCCTAGTGATCACTGGGGTCTTCTGTGTAACTTTGATGTGATACTATAAAAAAGAAAAAAAGGCTTGCATTGTTAGTTTTTAGGTGATCTGTTCTTGTTTTTACAAAATGTTACCCTCTCAGTTTAAGTAGGACGTATTTAAATTTTAAACCCTAATGCATTCTCTGCTCTTGACTTATGCTTGAATGGCTTCATTTCAAGCCAGAGTTCCCTTTTCCTCGTTGTATGCATCTGTAAAAATACTTATTTTTAACAATGGACACAAATACAAAAACAAATTCTAGTTTTAAAATGGGAGGAAAAACCTGTAATACAATTCATAAACATACTTGGTGGTTTAAAAGACACTTTTATTTTGGCATGTATTATAATTTCACTATAAATGCTGCTTTTTTTTATTTAAAGAATACTTCTATTATGCCTGCTTTGTTTCTTTTGTAACCATTTTCATCATCCTTTACAACTCTGTCTTTTGTAAGGTGTTTTGTATTAGCTTCTGAAGTTTGTGTTGTACATATGTATGCTTTCAGGCAAGACAATAAAGGAGCTGAGGACACAATGCCTAGATTCTCACAGAATAAGCGTTTCTTAAGAATTAAATCTAATATTGAACAGATTTAAGAACGATATGCCTTTTGTTTGACAAGAAAAGGATATAGGCAGATGCATGGAAGTTGTTCACTTGGGATGGTGTATACCTTACTTTGTATTTATTAACCTGGATATGATTTGCAGATTAAAACGCATTATCTTTCTAGTGAGCTTCTAGAAACAATGCTCTTATAAATTACTGTGCAAAGCCTAAGTAGCTCAAGGTCTCACTGACTTTGCAAAAGATCAAACAGGCTTTCTTACTCAAAGAACTGTGTAATCAGTCTCATACAACCTGTCTTTTTATAGATGTGCAAAGTACTAAGCTGATTTAAAAGGGAAAGTCTCCTAACTTTCTGACGTGAAGTTCAGTGCACAGGTATGGAGAGGAAGCACAGACAAGCGATGTCAGTGATGCAAAGAGAACACTGACAGCCTAAATTCCTTTACTTCTTTTTGTTGTTGTTGTTTGTCTTTAGTCTTAAGCCCAAAGCTTACAAACAACTTGTGTTTTGCTGGACTGTGGTGGTGTTGGCCCTGGCTGGTAGCCAAGCTCCCACCCAGCCGCTCGCTCAGTCCCCCCTTCCCCAGTGAGATGGGAGGAGGAAATAGGAAAAAACAGCAACAAGAAAGCTCACGCGTTGAGCTAAAGACAGGAAGATCACTTACCAATTACCCTCATGGGCAAAACAGACTTGATTTGGGGAAATTAATTTGTGGCCAATTAACAGATATATTCAATTACTGATTGGGGTATTGGGAAGCGAGAAGAGGAACATGAAAACACACCGTTCCTCTCCCCTTTCCCCGGCTCAGTGTCACTCCAGGCTCCTCTCTTCCCCCTTGTTATGGCCGCAGGTCACGCTCTGTCCCTTCAGCAAGGTCAGGAGCAGCACAGGAGGGGGTTACGGTCGGCGCACAGACGTGCCTCTTGGCTGTGCCCTCCCTCTCCCGCTTCTCTGCTGGCTTCAGGCATTATGTGCTCCGCCATGGAGCACCTCCTTCTCCTCTGACCTTGGTCTTTCCTCTGCTGTTTCTCAGCTCTTCTTTTTCCCCCTCTTCCTCTGCCTGCCCAGCGTTTTCTGCCCTTTATCTTACACACACTTCGCCCAAGGCCCCCCCACCTTGGCTGTGGGGCTGAGCCGTGCCCTGCGGCGGGTCGGCTGGAGTCGGCTGGAACCAGCTGTGTCCGGTTCGGGGCAGCCCCGGCCTCTCCTCACGGGCCGACCCTGCAGCCCCTCACTGCCAGCGCCTGGGCACCTGTGCCCACTACAACCATAAAAAAAACCCAAAAAGTATCTTCTCACACAGGCAAACTGTGGTGGCACCCCTTGTGGCCCTTCCCGCCCAGCAAGGGAAACTCCACTGACTCCATTATTGCTCAGCCTAGCATGTCTGTCCACATGCTCCCACCAGCCAAGCACAGGGGAAGAAGTGTGTCCGAACATTCCCCTTGCCGCTTCTGTATTGCACCCTGAAAACACAGCGAGTGGGGCTTGGTGTGATACCAGGCAGCAGAAGACAAATTCGTGGATCCCTACCCTGGAATAGTCAGGATCCAGAAACGGGGAGGCCTGCGGTAGATGTGGTTTTCCGTTGATTCAACAGGAGGCCTTGGTGACCTTACTAAACAAGCAAATAAACCCCAGGAGGTTTATTCATCTCCACAGAAATCAGCTGGAGAAATCTCCAGTTCTGCTTTTGCTTCTTTAAACGTCAAACCCCAAATTCCTTTTACTAAAGGTAGAAGAGGCCGGCCTGTTTTGGGAAGGATGTCCAAATCCTTGTGGCCTGATCGTACTCAGCATATCCCATTATTTTGTAATTACTCAGCTTCAAAAACAAGGAGGGAGAAGTCACTGATACTTTTTTTTAACTCATGTTGGGCCTGTGATATCTTCTTTCTATTCCCATATAAATAGTTCTATAAAAAAGTGAAAAATATCTACAACTGCCAGGATTTTCCTTCTGGGTTTAAAATGGAGCTGGTGCAGTCACACCTTCTGACTTGCTGTGTGCTCTCTTCTTCCTCACCAAGAGCCTTCAAAGAAATGTCATGGGGTTTGTTTTCACCAATTCCACCTTCTCTCCCCTCCCCGGTATTTACAGCCAAAGGATTTGTGGGGAAGGTGAAGGCAGGGGATAATGGCTTAACTTTCCTAAACGCGTTGGAGAAGGGGAAAGACCAATACACTCATGCTTTGTCACAAGAAACGCCAGTTTATGTGGCCTTCTCTATTATGGCTGCTTTTGTTTATGTGGCTGCACCTTCTGGACTATTTTGGAAGGTATGAAAAAGGCTGATTGCTGTTGTTCTAGGATAGATTTTTAATTTGGGGAAGAAAGAGCAACAACAACAAAAAAAGGATTCAGAGCAGTGTGTGACTTAGTTTGAAGCCTAAACTCCAGCCCCATCTCTAGCATTGACTAGCTGATCCCTCCTCTGATCGGCAGTCTTTCTTAACCTTTGAAACAGATAGTGAGTGGCGACATAATATTTTTATGAGGAACAAGCAAAGACATAACACTTTGTAAGGGCCAATTCATTTTTCTAATTATAAAAGATAGGCAAGAGGAAGGCTCTGTTCAGTGCAATTAGTGGTTAGTCATTCTTTCAGAATGAGGAAATCATGCTTGCTGCCTTTAAAACTCTTCTTCTTGAACTACAGAAAAAGTGGTAATAAATAAATTTAAGAAGACATAAATGCTAAATGTTTTACTATTGGATGTGAAGCAATAAATCTTTAATTAAATATACTTTATACCACTTAATAAGCATCCAAATTGCTGACAATCAAGAACATTCAGAGCCCTTAAATTAATTTGCCTCTTAATTTAATCAGTGATGTAAAAGCTAAAATATCTGCTGAATATGGCAACTAAAACTTAAAGGGATAGAAACAACAAAGTTAAACCAAGCAAAAGATTTCTTGGCCTACAACTTGTAATTTGATTTGTTTTCCTGATTCAGTAACATAATATTGTGGCATCTATACATCCCAAAGGACTTACACAAACTTGAATGTGAGAAAATGCAATGATTGTCTCCTATTAATAACAACAGCAACAATGGACCTTGTGGAAATCATGTACTATGGAGGCATTATTTTATTAATACTTTGATTCAGATATCAAGAGAAGCAATTTCTTCTGAGGACCCAGCCAGTCTTAAACGTTTCTACATCAAAAGAGCTTGGACTTACTAAAAGAGAAGAGATATATATAGAACAAAATAAAGAAATGTTAAAACATCTAGGGAGGTAAACAATAAATAGATGGATTAAAGAAAAATGGAAAAAATAGTAGCAGGCAAACACACAGTAGCAGCAGAAAACTACATTATCATGACTGAAAGTATATACTTTAAGAATATGAATGCTCTTGACTGTAGGGAGTAATCTGAAACTATAACTAATAAAAATTTGTTTTACAAAGAGGAAGTGCATGGAAGATTAAAGCTGTAAACATCAGACATCATATACAGGTTTGGCAGTCAATTTGATACAAGAACAGACAAGACCTATACAAAATTACTAGATCAAAATACAAACATGATAACCTGTATTATGTCAACACCTGCAGAGCCTATTGTGGTTATGTTTGCTGTACAAAATAAAAGGTGAGAATAATTATGCAGAAACAGATGGGCTGCGTTTTGATGAGCAAATGGCATGATTTTCAGTTGTATCAGCTCAGCATGGTTGAAAAACTCCACAAAGGTTGTGTTATCACTTCTGCATATCTTAATGTGTTTGTACCCAGTGGCAGGCAATCTGGTACAAAATCCTGCTACAGACAGTGCCTGTGGGTGCTGTCTTGAAATAACCCAGTGCAGGTAAACCCCACACAGGGGTTACAGAGTGACTTCACTTAACTTCATTAGGGTAAATTTCCCAGGTTTTTGTTCACTAAGAGTATCATAAAGACTCATTAATGATGATTCATAAATAGTATCTTTTTATTTCTCGGAGACATGGCTTGTTGTGTAACATCAGCTCGGAGAAAACAGACTCCCAGCGACTGAGAAGCCATCAGCCTAACACTGCCATTTTGGTAATGGCTGAGAAAATGTAAGGCTTAAACGGGAGGTGCAGTAGGCGCAAATGTCGCAAAATTACAACTGAAATGAAAGCAATACTGTATCTGCAACAACCCACAGTAAAATCACTAGTGTTACCTTTATATATGTATTTATGCACATACGACAAGAAATTTGGCTACTAACACAAGGAAATATAGTAGATCTACAGTTTTGACCAAGGAAAAGGATAAGAGTATGTCTGCCTTGATGAAGGATAAGACTTCAGTGAAAGAAGGAGAGGAAGGATTACACCATGTCATTCTAACATTTTGTGCTATTAGATTTCCTGATACTGTTACTGGTGGGGCAGAGAAGCTAATGAAAACCTTCTCAGAAGTCATTAGTTGAGGCAGAAGCTTTACCTGGACTTGGTAGTAGATACTGTGTGTGAGTACAACTGACAATGCTGGACAAATATGGCCAAGAAAGGGAACTTGCCTCATTGTGGCTTTCAAAAATTCTCCCAATTATTGAAGAATCACAAAAAAATCTGTTTCAGATGCCCCGGCGGTGAGTACAACCCTCTTTTTCTGTGTTGGCAGACCTTTGAACTGAAACAGGTCAAGATTTTTACCCATTTGAGATGGGAGGTGAGGAAATAAAGTGTTTCTGGAAAAGCACAACACAATCTTAACAAAGGTTTGGTAACCAAACTAGTGCCATCTCCCAGACCTTCTTTGGAACAGACGTCATGTGAAAAACTTCAAAGCAGCTGGTTGACTTGTGAACAAGCTGGGTGAGAAGGGGAGGGAGAGCAGGGTGCAGGGTGCCTGGCGGGCTGCGCCAGCCCTCTGCAATGGGAGGAACCTCCCTGCACGCTGCAGTAATGTCTCCCCTTGAGTCAGGGCTTCCCTGCCACCAGCAGAAGAGCAATTTGGTGGTGATGGGGAGGGTGCTTATTGGGTATCCAAACTACCTCTGGATGTCTGGCAGTGAGTTAGATGTCCTGGCTGATGACAGCTTCACAGGGCTGTTGTCTGACCGACGGAATGCGCCTACTGCTGAAAAGAGCTGGAGGTAACCGGATCAACATGTACCAGGTAGGCTATGTTTTGAAGTTTTAGTGGTCTTTTAGATAGCATTACAGCACACTCAGCCTGTTATTTCACCAGTGTCAAGCCCATTAGCTCATCAGTGTTATAAAAGGCAAGAATTGGCTCAGCAAGAAAACACCATCTTCACCTCAGCCATCTGCAGTAATCCTGCTTTCTTGGTCTGCTCCTCCATTTCATAATGTTTCTGTAGTTCATAGACAGTGAGTAGGCAATAGGTGCTGCTGCTAGGTTTCTTGAGTGGGAGCTGTTTGCTCTGACACCTTTCTGTTTGCACGGGACTAGCTGCAGCATGTTCATTCAACAGAGAATGAAGTCTGTGTGCGAGAAAGTCGAGGGCACTGGACCAGCTACTCCCGTGCAGAGAAAGCAAACAGGGACAGTTGCTGCTTTCATCTTTCCCCCCCTGCTTTCACTAAGATGGTGGGAGGCACCTCCTGACAGGATGAGAAGAGGGCTTATCTCCCTAAGCCTGCGCTGCGCCAGGGAGCCTTTTGCATACTGCACAGATGGTTCAAAAAGTGCTAGCATTGAGTATACAAGTGAATATTCTTTCCTGCAGAAGAAATATAAAAAAAAATTGTGCAGCTATAGCTGGTGCTTTTACAGTCACTAAAATTAGGAACTCGCAACCATGCAAATACTTGGAGGACAATCATCTTCCCCCACTGGGTCTGTAAATCAACCCTCAGTGCTGAGAGGAAGGCTGCAAGGCATGAGAAATGGGGCTGCCTCGGAAAGGAAAGATAGCCAGGCTTCCTCTTTCCACACACACCTTCCTGTTCAAAGCCAAGCAGTCTTGGCCAACATCAGAAAAAATGTAACGTTCTCACTGATCCTTTTGTGTTTTTATTAGAATAATTGTTTTTACATCAGATAAGCAGCCTTCAGCCTCCATAAGTCTGGCCTAAACATGGAAATCACAGAAACTGTGGAATCAAAAGTGACATAACAATGTAGCATGAATAAATATTTTTAAAAGTGCAATCAGACAATTCCTTTAGGCTCCTTCATATATATCCATAAGCAATCCAGTATTACAGTTCAGAGATTAAATTCCTTGCTTTACAGAGCAAGTACATGAGTTACTATCTCCTTGTACCAAGGGACATTTGAGTAGCTTCAGGAAATGTCAGACAACCTATTGTTAAAAAAATCGGTAAGGTGGGAATCAGAAGGAAAGTAAAACGAGGAGGTAAAAACAGTTGTATGCTGAAGAGATGACATTTTTACATCTTTAGAACATCCATTTTTTCAGTCATCCTGTAGCACCTGCAAAATACATTTTCCTGAGTGAAGCATTGTCAATTTATTAAGCAGAACTCAGCAACTGATGGGAGCAGCCATAGAGGTGACCTGGTTATAAAGGAAAAAATACTGAACAGAAGAAAATGCCTGCTGAAATACTGACAGGGAAAACGCCTGCCAGCCTGGGAACCAGGAGTATCCTTGAGAAGCACAGCTGGCATCTTTGAGGTGTGGCTGAGTACTGAGAAACTGGAGATATCCTGAGATACCATCGATAAGTGCAAAACTAAGGAACTGTAACAGCAACTACTTATCATCTGGAAAGGTGAAAAAGAGTCTGGAGAAGAGGGGAGGCATGCTGAGAAGGTAAATAAAAATTATTCTGAGAAAACAGAAACCATCATAATCTATTGGCTGTCCCAGGTGAAAAGTGGAAATTAACAGCATCCATTGCCTGCTCCAGGTGGTGGTGTCCTATACCCCCTTATGTCTCTGTGATACAAAAACTACTTATTTTTTACCCCAAATTGAGCCTGTCTTTCTGAGAACTTCCCATGCACAAATCTTTTCTATGAGATCTTCTAGACAGACTGGACCCTTGCTGGGAATGCCTGGCTGACTCCAGACTCTGTGACAGGATCATCATTGAAGTGAGACTCTTATTTTACTGGGCCCCCTGGGACCCCTTCTGAGAGCGATTGCAATTGAACCCACTTCTGGGATTCATTTGGTGAGTGCGGTACCGATAACACTTCAAATATGCATAGGTATATATTGTTGTAGAGGTTAGGAAAATATGAGCATCTTTGAACCATTTTTGCTAATAATGTTAATGAAACACCCACTGTTTATTGCATGCATTACAATATTTTTATACCCTCTGCTCGTTCTGCCACAGCAATTACATGGCTCTGTTCCTAGGTCTGTGCTGACATCCTCCATTACGCAGCTTCCAGACAAAGCTGTTTTGACAAGCGAGACAGAGCACGGTGGCAAAAATCCTGTTCCCTCCCTTCATGGTAGTCAGCAGGATGCATCATCTTTGGGTGCTGTGCTCCTTGTGCCAGGGCCCGCAGAGAGATTTTAAACAGCGAGAACCGGCCAAACGCAGCCTTGGGAGTTTGTGCCCTGGGAACATCCTTGTCATAAATGTGCTCGGGTGTGTGTGGGGAGTTCTGTACATGGCTTTGGATATGGCGTATGGAATTTGTCCTTTAACAGAGTTATCTGGTTTTTGGATTTATCTTCAGCGTTCACAATGGTTGTTTTGACTGTCAACCTCTAGGAGATCAATAACATGAATACATTTAGAAATCTGTACAGAGTAAACACTGCCAAGGTGCCCAAAATGAAAATCTGCAGTGCTGTGCATCCTTGAAGTGCAACATCTGTGATGCATTTATTGTCTTTTTAAAGTAGTAGTTAGCTGCTGATCTGTTAACAGGATGAGGTTTTTCAGATCTTAGCAGTAGCTGGAATCTGCCTGTGCTGATGATAAAATTTTTCAAATATTTATTCAATAGGTTAAGCCTGGCTCAACTCTTGATTGTATTGCATTCTCTAATTCTGCTGTACCTTTTTGAATGGATAATGTTAGTTGACACAGTGACGTAACATTTTTATTTTACTTCCACTCCTGTCCCAATAACTCCTAACAATTCTCTTTGCCTTTTTGACTAATGATGAGAATCAAACTGATGGTTTTTTCAAAGATCTAGCCACACTGACTCCCATATTGCCTTCCCTAGTGCTATATTAGTCCAGCACTGCATAGATACTTAACGGTTATGCTTCCATGAGGCCACTATTCTGCAATACGTCCTTGTTTTGGTCTATCAGATAAAAGCTTATATGATGGTCTGCGAAACAGGAACAAGTCAGGGAGGAAACTTTTTACTGGAGCAAATTTTCCATTGCATCTCAGCAGATTTCGCTTCTTCACTGACCCCTGAGTGATAAAACTAGGGAAGAAATAAACTATGTTCCATGCATCTCTCCTCTTGATCTAGCTACTGCATTTCAGTACAGAGCTTTCACAACTAGAGAGTAAGTATCTTGTGCTTTTGAGAAAAATCCTACCTTATTGATGTCTGCCCAAATGGGCATTTGGGAATGCCCATTAAGCACAGGGAAAGGGTCAGCTCTGTGAAAACTTGGGTAGCAGGTTTTGGATCAGGGTTGGAGAAATACCCGTCTGCAAGGAACAGATTACAACTTGCCACTGCAGGGCTGTCGCCTTCCTGGTCTTTGGAGAGCGTAAGAACTATTATTCTCATCTTTCCTTCTTTTACAGAAAAGCAGCTGGTAAAGTAACAGGGATCATTTACACTGTATGTGTGATGGGTTTTCCACAGACCACCTGCTCCACTGATTTGCAGTCTGGGATAGACAGTTAAAACTTACTCATCTGTCTAAAAGTTCTCCCACATCTGGGTGGCTTAGCTGGGTAGTAGACATGCTTCATATTGTAGTATTATCTGCCATTACAAAACATCCTGGGGAGAACATGGGTGCTGAGTGAAGTGCAAAGTTTTTGATTTCGTTGCAAGGAAGGGGAGTTTGTCAGAACTGTAAGGTCAGGCTGGCAAAAAAAAAACTTTCTGTGGTAGGCTTCTGTTAACAAACTTTGCATGTTTTCTCTCCTCCTGAGAATGAGGCAGGGAAAAAAAAGGACCCTTTTTGTTATGGCTATTTGAAATCTAATTTGCCAGGCCAAAAGACAGTCTGAATGACCTAACAGTTTGAAGGACCGAGGTGAAGTACAAATTGTAGAGGATCCAATAATTCTGTTTCAATGGATCAGCTTCTCAGGCAGTATCCTTCGGTTGAGACTTTTCAGATAAGTAAAGTAAACTAAGTTGAAAACAAAATGCTGCTTTCTAAGATGTGGTTTTCACAATGTAGTTTTGGTCTGGTAGGAGCCTGGTAGCTTTTTTTGTCTGCTTGAGGCCTACTGAGCTGCATGTACTGTACTCTCACAAAGCTCAGTTCCTTGCAGCTCTGAGAATAAAATACTGCAGTTTCTCCTATCGACTGACTGAAATAAAATAATCTATGATGCATGAACAAGTCTAAATGAAATAATAATACCCTTAGCAGTGAAAACTGGATTGGTAATACAATAATTGAGCAGATTTATTGCCATCTCCTTGGACTAGCCTGCTGAAACAGCCTGTTATTTTATTTAATCTCATATCAGAGGAATTACTGGCTGGTAATCCATCGTTAAACATCATTTAGAATGATGGATGAAAATGTCAGCTTTTCCAGCATAATCAATCCATATCTCATTAACAGATATTATTTATGATTCTTATAATGGGACCTGCAGGGGTTTCCAGGGGGAAATAGAGACATCAGCTGTTGTTGAAATGAGATATACTGTAGCTTATGAGTTAATAACTGCATATAAAAAAATACTTGCCCACAGTATCGATTGTCCTTTACCATTTTATAAATGAATTGAGTGCCTTGGCTTTCCCTCTTGCTGTGTATGGCAGCTCTTCCCTTTATTCATTTTGTTCCCTCTATCCATTTTGTTACTAATAATTCAGTGAGAAAAATATTAAAAAGCATGTAAGAAAGACCATTCTGCATTCTGTCTTATTTCTAAGACATAGTGTGGGGAAAAGCCCTTGAACATAAAGTAATAAGAAACCCTTTACTGCTCTGTTGCTGTTTGCTAAGGACTTTGGGCACTTTCCCCCCCCTCAGTCCCTATGCAGACAAAACTACAGCACAGCTGCATTTTAAGGATACTTTCTACTGTGTGCTGCCTCAAAGATGAATGAAAAGGAAACCTTGATTCATGGACTTAATGCAGCTGATGGTGCAGCAGTAGTCATGGTCACAATGTCAACTGTTGCCTCAGTTAAACTACATTTGAGAATCATTTTATGCTTCAGCTCATAAACATCAATAAAGGAAAATGTGTAGTAAATGACTGTCTAGAGTACAAAAGACCAACTCATATTTCAGATGAAAATGAAGACAAATTTAGCTTTGATTTGCCTGTGGAATTCCCATTAACTGCACCACTGGCAGAAGGGAGTTGGATCAATAGTTGGCTGGCCACAGGAAACAGTTTCTGTCTGTTCAGCAGCCAATGCAAAAGAAAAACTGTCAAAGTGTGATCTTTATCAGGTCATCCTCATTACACCGGACCAATGATAAATGTATATGCTGGTCAGCTAGGCGTGCTTTGAATTTCTGGTCCTATTTGTGCTCTAAGCACAATGTGCTCACAAATTATTTGTTTATAGCCATGAAACGCCTTCAGTGTTAATCTCTCTTCTTCTTTTTATAGGTAATCCATAACTGGGAGCTTTCTCTTAAGACTGCTTTACTCAGAATTTTTAAAGAAAGGGCTGTATCAAAACTTACCTTTCTTCCTGCTGAAGACGAATCTGCTAGCACCTTTTCTGGCTGTTGTTGTTGAAGCTTGACTGAAAGATTTACTCTGTATCCTTCAGTAAGTTCTTGGAGGGTATTTCTACTTTATTATTTTCTGTGAAGGAAAACCAAACATTCTCTATGAGCTGATAGCTTTCCACGTGCCAACTTGTCCATATGGCAAACGATATGTAAAACACAGTGATCTCATATTTTTCCCCACCCTAGACCTGCAGAGCAGAGGTATTTTACTTCTTTTCAGTGTTCTGTAATTCATATAGCTTCACCTTATTGTATGCGAGGTGAGGATCTGTATACACAAGACAGCAATTTTGGCTTGGTTGGTGCACGGTTCTTGGAAGAATAGGTTTTCAGAGCACAGCACAGATTCTGAAAATGTTGCTACTTACAAATCTAAAGTAGGAGGAAAAAAATGACTTCTTCATGGAATGATAGCATAAATTACATTATCAAATCCTCTAGCCTAATGCTAAAATTAACCACATTATTTTTACACTTATTCAGAACTCTATCAGTGAGCTACTACAAAACTGGTTTTGCAGAATGTATGTCTTTAGAAATTACAACGATGTTGTCTTCAGATTAAACAAAGGTACATTTTATGGCAGCTGAAGGAGTCACACATTGGAAGGTGGAAAAGATGTCTAACTATGAACTGTTTACAATTTTTAAATTGCAGAAAACAAATACACTGAAATATTATCAATATTTTAATATAAGTGTAGCCCCAGAAGTTTTAAATTATGTAAATCTTACAGATTATTATTATTGTTATTATTATCATTATCATTATTACAGTACATTTCAACCTAGTGAACTCTCAGTTTTCCCTGACAGAATGTGGAGATTTGGTTGAAGAATGTCTACCCAGCTGAAGTTATGTGTGATAACACTACCACAGAGAATTATGTAGTCTAACACATAGCAAAAGGACTGCTTTTTGCATATGCTTCCACTGATAAAGAGATAATGTTTTCAGTACACTTCCAGATTGGAAAAGAAGTTCATAGATTTATTAACATATTTGACTGTAGCTGATGACTCCTACAAAATGAACTTTTTTAGGATAGTATTTCACTTTCTGTCCAAATCTCAGTGGTGAACTCCAGAACAGAAATGGGGATATATATTATAAAAAAATGATGGAAGTCAGAAAACAATGTTGGTTTCTCTGAATAAACCAGAAAACGTGCACATACCCAGTTTAGTGCCTATCTCTAAAATGCACAAATACATCACAAAAACTCTGAAAGTGACATTTGGTGAATTTTTCTTATTCATCTCTCTCTGGGGAGGGAAAATAGAATAAAAGGTTGTATTTTATATTATGTTCTCTCCCACATAACCACAGTTTTCTGAAAAAAAAAAAGAGATCCTTTAAGATTAATCCCTAAGGATTTGTTCAATCAGTTTTATGGCAACTATGGGACAGATACTGCCCTTGGCAGCCCATATAAGATGGTTGTAAATATATTAGATGAGGCCATCTTGCTTAGCTAGCCCTTTTCAGTAAGGCTACCACTGGGGCCTATTTGCTTTTCCTATCAGTTAGGAAATATATCAGTAAGAGGAGATGCAGAGTCTACCTTTTCTAGCAATTAGAATATTTTTCCACAAATACTCTGATTTTTTTAAAAGGAATGTTTTTCATTTCTCTGAGTTTGATTTTAACAATACTGTAAAGACTTCTAAGCAACCTGATGATTCAGTAAAGTTGCTCCTGGCTCTTTAGTGCTATTGTGCTTTGCCAGCAAATGAGTCACTTTCAAGAAATATGCAATTCAACTTAAAGAAAAAGGCAATAATTTTAGTCTGATCCTTTCAGTTGAATTTTGTTTTATTTGTCTAAGCACAGGGCAAAAAAAAAAGCACCAGCAGGGTGTGGCTTTTGGAAAGAAAAATCTGGGCAGCACCAACAACAGCAGGACTATCATTAAAGCCAAATTTCATTCTGCCACAAAAAGGGACAAGGTTTTAAATTACTACAAATTGAAAATATATGACAATCAAAAACTATACCTGAAATGAGAAAAAAATGTTGAGCATCAGCAGGCATCAATGGCCTTTTAAAATATGTTAATATTTCACTTTCAGTGAACAAGAATTATCTGTTTAGGTAACCGAAATGCATTTTTGAGAAAAGATGGTGCTGAGAAAGAGAAGGTTTTGTGTTCATTATTATTAAACTAGGTATAAGCTCCAAACAGAGCCACCAGATAGGGTTTTTTTGTAGTCCTAAAAAAAAAGAAAAGTCAGAACTTGAAAAGGGCCACTGAAAAAAAGCAAAGAGGAAGTAGGACAGAGGATCCAAGGAGCAGAGAGGTTGCAACATGTTTGGGATGAGGGTGAAGTGTCTGCCAGATGTGATTAGATAATGTATTATTCCTTTGTGGGATGTTATTCTGTGATAAATACTTCAGGGCATTGCTATTTTTCATAATTTGCTATATGGCTTATAATTAATGCTAGGTTACTACTTTATCATTAGACTACAGAAATAAAGGCATGTCCTTCTTCTTTTATAGTAATAGCTGATGCTTTAATTAACTTTTGAAAAAGTAGATGGTAAAAGAAGAACTGGATGGTGAACTTTGAGAATACTAAACCACTGCCACAGACATATTGAGTGCACAGCTAAGACACAGATGAGTATCATTTTAAGGCACAGTTAACGTGGTACAGCTTTTATAAATATTTTCCAGGTGGCTGGAGAATTTAGTAGTATTGCACTAAATATTTGTGCTAAAATACTATTTTCTGCGGGAAGATAAACAAATGATATAGCACCCACTTTGATAATTGTATTCATTACATGCATGATCTGTATGAGCCCATGATACTTCAGATACAGTGTAGGACGAGTGTCTTTTGCATCACTGATTTTACAAATAAACATTCTAAGTAAAAATATTAAAAATATAAATATTTACTACCCTTTACTTTCTATATAAATTAGTTTCTGGCTTCTTTTGCTAGGAAAAGCCAACCCTTTTTGCACTTAGTGGGTATGTAGCTTATTGTATTGAATGAAAGCACTAGTGTGCACTGGTTTATGCTAGGAACTACCAGTAGTATGGACATAATATATTGTATTGAATGAAAGGCTTCATAAATCAGTTATACAAGGGATCATACAATGCTTTTAGTGAATTTCCAAAGAGTCACAAAACCTAAAAATCAATGTCTTTTTGATTAATCAACTCACAATGTCAATGTTTTTAATTCATTCTATGTGAATCCACAATGTGCCAAGCTAGTTTGTTTTAAAGTTGAAGTCTCCGGAATTGAATTGTGAGAGTAAGGGGAGATTAAGACACCAGAGTACACTAAAGGATGATTTCTACAAAGTAAATTATGCTCGGTAGACTTTTCAGATCATTACCAGCGACGATTAGAGGAGTATCATTCTTAACTGTGGTGGTTGACCTTGGCTGGACGCCAGGTGCCCACCAAGCCGCTCTATCACTCCCCTCCTCAGCAGGACAAGGGGGGAGAAAATAAGATGGAAAAAACCTCGTGGGTCAAGATAAAGGCAGTTTAATAAAGCAAAAGCAAAGGCCATGCGCGGAAGCAAAGGAAAACAAAAGATTTATTCTCTGCGTCCCAGCAGCAGGCGACGTCCAGCCACTTCCTGGGAAGTAGGGCTTCATATGCATAGCGGTTGCTCTGGAAGACAAATGCCATAATAACGAATGTCCCCCTACTCCTCCTCCTTTCTCTCAGCTTTTATTGCTGAGCAGACATCATATGGTACGGAATATCCCTTTGGTCAGCTTGGGTCAGCTGTCCTGGCTGTGTCCCCTCCCAAGATCTTGCCCAGACCCAGCCTGCTGGTGAGGGGGGAATGTTGGAGAGACAGCCTTGATGCTGTGCCAGCACTGCTCAGCAGTAGCCAAAACCCTGGTTGTGTTACTGACACCTTTCTAGCTACCAGTACAGAGCACAGCACTGTGAGGGCTGCTATGGGGAGAATTAAGTCCATCTCAGCCAGACCTAATACATTAACAAATCTGGTACTTGTCAGCGCAGACCGGCCATTTGAAAATGAAAAGCAATTCTGTGGTAGGATCAATGGGAACGAGCCTCCGGCCACACGGAGATGCACTAATTTATGCTCCATTGGAGGACACAACTCCCCAGCTAGAATATTTCAAGTGAAAGAATCCAGTAGCTTTGAACAAAATTCCAGCTGAGTACAGCTGTCAGTAATTATTAATCTCATTGCAGATATGAAACACCATGTGATCAGTAATCCATATTTCTGTCTCAGAGAGGTGTAAGTTGATGTAACTCAAGAATGAATTACTGTGGTCTTGTCATCTCCTATCTTGACTTGTTCTGTTCCTCTTGATAAAATACAGCATACAGTGACAGTAGGGCAGACCACAATTTCAGTTATCTGTGGAATAATGCTTTCAAATCCCATGCGAGTACTTTAATACTACACTGTTCAGGTAGAAATTACAAAATATTTCTCTCCACTACTAATTTGGCAGGACTGCTAAGGCTAACACTTGGTTTATGGTGTTGACAAAAATTTAATGCAGTTTAGCCTACTGATTTCAAGGGAGACATTTCAAAAATATGGGAGAATAACATGCTTTCTTTGAGCCTCACTGAAAAAAAGTTATTTTTAATACATAAATCAGCTACCCATGAGCTTCCCAGAATAGAAGAACATTTGACAGTAAGCATATTCCCCTACGTGTGTCTCCAAGCCAAACTTTACTTTAAACTAAAAAACAAAGAAATGCTTCTAATACAACGGTAATAGCATCTGCCTCTTGCTCCTTCACGGACCAATCCCATACAATTTCATAGAAAGTATATTTTTCTGTAATTCCAATAGGTTTTAGTTTGGATATACACCCATGGGATAATTACAAATACATGGAGATTTTACTTTAGGTATTATATACGTTTAGATAATTTCTTATAGAGCCCTATTAAGTATAACCCTGCAAGACTTTCCATGTATTTAAAACCATAAGCAAGTGATGGCACATGCTGTGCAGCTGGTGCTGAGGAATCCTCATTCTGATAAAGACTGCATGTTCTTAGCTCCAGCCTCACAGTCAGCAAGCAGGAGGTTTGCCTTGCATGTGCATTTTGCTAAGATCGAGGCATAATGAGAGTTTCAATCCTAGTGCTTTTTCACTAGCAAGCTCAGGGCATTGATTTGCCATTGCCCTCCCTACAAAGGAGGGCAGTGCAGGTATAAGCATTGCTGGTATGATTTGGTAGCACTTTTGCACTCTCTTCAGAGAATCGAGAGAAAAGCCAGTTTGAGAGAAGGAGAGGAATTTTTTACATCACTTACCAGCATATTTTCATTAAGGATAGTGTAAAGATATAAACTGGAATTATTCAATACATTTTTTATTTTGTTACTGAAAACAGCATTGAAACTTGAATTTTTTTAGAAGCTATTGCTTGGTCACTACCATGTGCCAAAGGTTACTAGTACTGTCTGCTCCTTAAAACACCTTGGAGATATTGGAAAAGCTGAAGCCCTTAGAGATTTGAGATGCTTCCACTTGAAATTCTATCCAAATACTGATTGATTAGTGGTTATTTCAACAGTGAAAACAATGTACTTATAACTTAACAAATACCTAGTAGTGAAATGCATGTTTTAACATTGATGTTCTGAGCTAATAATTCACAATTGCTAGGAAAGATATTTTTCAGGAAATCAAAATATCAACTTTATCTTAATAGTCAGTCCATGCTCAATTCATGGTATCTCAGATATTTTCATTCGTTTGTATTATTTCACATTGAATAAACCAACTCTGTGTTAAAACTGTTTGTGCTGTTTTTCCAGATCCTAGGAGCCCATTCTCAAGTGTTTGCTGGGTTTTTTTAAGAAAAATGGAGATAATTCCTTTCTCAGGTCGCAGAGGTCTTGGGTGCAGCTCTGGTCCCCTAGGTTGGTCCAATGCTGCTACTGCATGGTCCACAGCTGGGGCAGCGTGTGGGGAAGAGGAGGGTCCCGATCCGACACAGCGACACTCCAACCAAGTACTCAGTTGTAGAGAGCCTTACTACAGGCATAAATACTTAACAGCTAGGAACTAATGATGCCTATCATAAATCTAGTAAGATTTAGTGTTTTCTTGTGGCATTCCCTGGATACATGGGAACCTCGTCTTTCAGAGCTTAGAAATTTAGAACAATTTCTGTCTCTCATGATTGCTGAGAGGAGTTTGATAATGTTAAAACACATGCACCACAACTGCAGAAACCAGAACACAGATAAAAAAATTAAGCTTTAGGTTTGTTTGGTTGGTTTTTTTTAGTGTTGTCATATTTTGAAGATAAATGCATGACATCTTGTAATCCAAGTTGTATTCAGTAATTTAATGCTGACAGTAAGGTATGGTTAATAGGGTCAGAGGGTTATAGACATGATAACAGGCCCACCCCTCAATACCAAGCACCTGTAAGATCATAAGATCATATATAACATAAACTTTATCAAACGTTATCATACCTACTTTAACAGACCACCTTTTCTTAATTTAAACTGCCCCAGCATGACTACCTGCCTTACTTTAAGTAGCATGTCATATTTTCTTTATTTGTCACACAAATAACGGAGAGATTGAATCAAACTAAACAAACCTTTGTAAAACAACACTAAGTATCGTAAATGTTACTAATCCTGAGGTTATGGGAAGATTTCAGCCTTAATAAAACTAAGGGTGTGTCTATTTGAGGCAATGATTGCCAAATCCCTCTAACATCATCGAAAAGACTGCAGGCAACTACATTAGGATGAGAAAAGGAAAAAAAGAGGTCTAAAGAAAATCTAGGGAATCAGCTTAGATATCATAAATGAATATTTGATCAAATGGACCCCATTCCTCACATTTACAAAAACTAATTACAAAGCATGTAAAGAGATGGTGAAATGTTCTTACTTGATGCTTCGTGTCTGGTACTTTCCTTTCCTTTCCCTACAGATATAGTTACTACAAAAGGCTTTTTGTGCCTTTGTAAAATAAGTAAGGAAATAGTGATGCAAGTAAGAAAACTTTTAGATATGTTCATTAAAGGATAGGCAAATTTGCTACATATATTTCTAAATGTACTTTACAGAAGATAGTTTCTCAGTTACTCGGGGAAAATTGTCTGATATAGGACAGTATGGAAATGGAAGAGATAATAAGATATTTCTATCATACCTTCTATGAACAAAATTCTTGAAACATTGTCATTTCTTGTGCAGTTTTGTGTCATAAAAATAACTTTTTATCTTTATGTATACATTGCAGAATACTTTCTAACAGAAAGCCTTCATCTATCTTTACCTATCTTTGCTGAATGCACCTACCAGTTCTATTTTCCCTCAAAGAGCCATTTTAGAGAGGTCAGGATATTTGTCGTTGAAGAGTAAGGGAACAGCAATATCCAAATTCCCTAGCTCGACTCAGAGCTGTAAGCAAAGGTAGCACCACTTTCACTTGTGTACACCATGACACCTATCCTCAAAGGATTACTTCAAATAAATCTCCAAGAAAAGTCAGTCAGTTCTGACTTTCACTAAACCAGCTTGTAAGTAAGTCTTTGTGCACTGTCTTTGCTCTAACACAGTGCACTGTGATGAGCACATAGACCCCCGTCTTCAATAGTTTTTAAGAAGCCTTTGCAATGATGAGTTATAGGAACCCACGAAGTCCGACATTACAGAATGGAAGAGGAGGTTACCCACACCTCTACAGTGCTCTGTATGAAACCACCGTATGCAGCTTCTCTTCCTGAAAATATTCTGCATATTAGGAGCACAATACATAAAAACCTGTTAAGTATAACTTAACGGAAGCCTTGCCATCAGCATAAATCTAGACAGGAATTCAACCCAGGAGATCGTCTTTATGTCCAAGCATTTGCAGGAACAGGATACTGGGTAAGAGCTGTGTTACTCTCTCTCACAGTAATGTGGAATGATTAGTTTTGTTCTCGGTCATAATCTTTAATGTAAGGAAGTCTCATGGGCATGTTGTATACTTCCAGTCTTCCAGGCATTCAAAGTAAGTTTTAAGTATTGCTTTTCCATTCTTGCCTTTCAGAACTTGCTTGATAGTTACCAGATGCTAAGACACTGGTAACATGCTGTCGTGGTTTAACCCCAGCCGGCAACTAGTCACCGCACAGCCACTTGCTCACTCCCCCCGGGTGGGAAGGGGGAGAGAATCGGAAGGGTAAAAGTGAGAAAACCCATGGGTTGAGATAAACACAGTTTAATAGGTAAAGCAAAAGCCATGCACACAAGCAAAGCAAAACGAGGAATTCCTTCCCCACTTCCCACGGGCAGGCAGGAGTTCAGCCATCTCCAGGACAGCAGGGCTCCATCACGCCTAACGGGGACTTGGGAAGACAAACGCCATCACTCTGAACATCCCCCCTTCCTTCTTCTTCCCCCAGATTTATACATTGAGCCTGATGTCATATGACATGGAATTTCATATATATGGTCAGTTGGGGTCAGCTGTCCCGGCTGTGTCCCCTCCCAGCTCCTTGTGCCCCCCCAGCCTCCTCGCTGGTGGGGTGGGCTGAGAAGCAGAACAGCCCTTGGCTCTGGGTGAGCCCTGCTCAGCAATAGTAAAAACATCCCTGTGTTATCAGCACTTTTCAGCAGAAATCCAAAACACAGCCCCATACCAGCTACTAGGAAGAAAATTAACTCAGCCAAAACCAGCACATACAGTCTTGCCGAGTGTATAAGATATTTAGAAAAATGCATGTAACTGTAGCAGTTTAAAAGCCTTGACTGTTACTGTAAGTACCACTCTTGGACTAAATCTGGTAATGCTTTTTCAAAATAAATATTTTGAGCAGGCCCTGCAGTGGAGTGCATCATTCTGACTAATTTATGCAATAATGAGGCAGCCTTTTTAATTGATAGTGATTAACGAGCTTTCTAAATCTGTACAGCTTCAGCAGGCTTAAGCTTCCAATAAATACCAGTGTCTATTTTTACACCACAGCTTCCACTTAACAGAACAGGAAATACCTCAGCCTGAAGCTGCTGGTGCTGCAAACACCAAAAAATGGCTTTTACTTCACCTACAGTGCAGCAGGAGTGTCTGCCCACATCATTTTTTATCTGACCTGCTCCAACCAGAAAGCAAAACCTAAGTATTTTTATCACAGCATTATCTAGAAATCAACAATTTACCTGTTGCTGCAGTCTTGACCCAAACTTATCTTAAGATCAGTGATTAACCAGACAAGAAGTGAGGGTGAGTAGAAGTAAGTTTAACTTTACCCTTTCATTTTCTGCCATCTGATTATGACCACTGCTTGTTTTGTTTTTAAATTTGATTAAAGAATGCTTGTGTACAGTACAGCAACTTTACCAGTTTCCTAGCACAAGCTCTGGAAATTTGAAAATTAAATATATACAAATTACGTGACACCATGATGGTCTCAGCTGGAGCTCCTCTTGGCTAGGCTGTGTGTAAATGCACTGGAAAGTGCAGGGGGGAACTGGTATAACACTGGTGTAAAAGGCAGGAGAATTAGAGCTTTTTGTTTAAAGTACTTTCATATTCTGACCATAGCCTTGTCTCCTCTTACCTGCTCTGCATCACCTCTTTTTCTGAGCAAACTTGGGTTGTCATCAGCCACATGAGCAGGGCTCTCTTCAGAGCTGGATCAGAGCCTTCTCCAGCTGTTTTGAATAGAACTGAGCTTCCAGTCTCCCTGGGGAAATTTTTCCACTGTGTAACCACTCTTAACATGGAGAAATTCTAGCTTAATCCGTGTGGAATTTCCCTTGCTGCAACTTGTGTCCGTTGTTTGTCCTATCACTGTGCAGCTGGTTTTGGCAAGGGATCGAGTTGTTGGGATAAAAATAATCTCAATAAAAGCTAAAGAGTAGCAGCTTCCAAAGGAAGAAATCTGATAAAATTAAGGTGTGATAGACACCTCAGACTGGGTGATCTGACCTAATAAGTTATTAGCAGGGAATAATTAATCCTCATGTGTTTTTTTATTGGTAAGGCATTGCCTTTTTGTCAAGATTAGTGGATTATAAATAACACAACATAAATGATCCAACCTACTAATAAGTCTTTGGAAAGATATGCTAAAACGGAACTGCATTAAAAAAAAGTGCCAACAGAAAATTAGGCATAATTAATGGGAACACATAAATAAACCAGAGACAGAGGGAAAAGGACATTCTCTCCATTGATCATTTTGAGGATTAATTGCTGATATGCTTTAAGGACATATGAACTTTTACTGTTTTTATAAGGACCATTTCACAGAAGATGAAATCCATGTATATGTATTGCAATTTATTGCCAGAAGATAATGACGCTATTCACACACCTCTAATCAGTCATTATAGTTTTGAAGGCTAGAAGATAGAGCTTAAAATGTAATATACAACAAAGGCTTGTTAAAGTCTCCCAGTAAGATAGATATATACATATTGTTTTACTGATATTCAACTACTCTCTCATCTCTGCATGTTTATAGTACAACGGCCCAGGACAAGCCACACTGAAAGTCAGGAGGTGGGCAACAGCACTACTGTTTTCCAGGGGTTAGGGCCTTGGAGATGCAGGAAAATATTTTTCACATCTCATTTGCATTATGGAAGAAGTGGGTAGAGTTACACAGTGGACCAACACTCTGGTCTTCTCCATTTCCCAACATATATAAGGTTTCCTTGGGTCTCGCAGTGCTGCCTCCAGGGTGTGTAGCTACGTCTGGTTTTCACAGACTTACAGAAACTTTCAAAGGCTTTCACTATTAATCAGGAATGTAAATATGAAGCTTTATTACTCAGTCTTTTAAACAATATATTAGATAGTAAAGAGAAAAATTATTTTGTTCACGAAGTCCTCTCTTCTGGGCAGAAGAAGAGAAAGAAGATCCATTCATTAGAAATATCCTTGTAAGAATGATATCTTACAGTGGTCTTTTTAAACTGAATGCAAGGTACATCAGGGCTTCTCTATTTGAGTAGTTGTGGTTCTTTGATTTTTCAGTTATATTTAACAGATTGAAAAGAGAGCAAAATAAAATTTGAGAGGTGATGCTGATGCACAGTAGCAATTATTAAAAAAGTGCAGCTCTTCTAAAAAAAGAAGCCTGGAGTCTCCTCTCCTCACCTTAGGGAGCAGATTATTGTAACGCAGATTTTCTGTAGAACCTCAAGTTTTCTGTCTTCCACAGGCTCCACTGTAATTAGAGAAAACCAAAGCGGAGTACTTTAAAGCTTGAAAGGAAAGCTGTCACCTGAAGTTTGCATGCCTACAAGAGAATAAATAATGGCCTGCATAGGAAGCAAATGTTTCATCATCAAGTTGCTTATATTAGCAAGTGAAAGATTCCTCTCAACTGCTTGGAGAGTTGAGAGCCGTATTCACCAGTGCTGTATTTGGTGAGCTGCAGAGTCTTTATGTGTTATCACTAGATAAACTGAACTCAAAACCTGTTTGCTAATCAATTGCTCAAAATTAGTTGGGGTTGCTGCAGTTGCTTTTCAGGTTTCTCATGGCAGCAGGGCAGCTGCATGGAGCTGGTTGGTGTCACACACCCCTCACAAGGCAGTTAGCAAGGAAAGAGTCTGAAAAACCTGTTTATGTCCCTAAAGGAGATTACTTGTGAGTTAATGACAACCTCACTTTCACTCACAACGTTGAACTCATAATCATCTGTAAATGTAGTTCAGCGTGCCCCAAATATATTATTTCTCTTTTCAGTTTGTGAGAAGATGGCAAATTTGTGTCCCATACAAGACATCTGAAGTCCATCTAAGTCCATCTAGGAAAAAAAAACCCTGTAGGTACTACTTCAGCTCTGCCTTATTCCTATAGCTTGCTATACTCGTAACATAAAACTGTATAAAAGAATACCACGTCCAAATTATTTCTGTGTCTTTTGCCCTCCAGTGGCTAGGATAAGAAAAAAGCAGGAAGCTGTGAGATGCTTCATGAGCCAATTGCTTATGCATGAAGCATTACTGTCCCCAGAATAGCTACTTAAAAAAGCTATATTGCTGAATTGTGATTTGCACATGAATGCAAAGAAGGGGAAGCTATTAATTGGAAAAAAAAAAAAAGTGCCAAAGTAGTAAGCAACAAGAACAACGCTTCCATTTAACTTTGTTTAGTACAAAAGATGTGATAGGAAAACAAAACCAAAATCTATTTGTGTACCTGACCCAATTAAGAGTAGTTTGCCTCTCACAAGTTAACTCCTTTAGTCTGTTCCACATGGATCAGGACCGTGGATGTGGGCATAGTAAAAGAGTTTCCAAAAATATGGGTAGTTTCAAGTTTAAATCTTGAGTTGTCCCTGGTTTTATGATGGATTAGCTGCTGATGCTCTTTCTTATCCATTTTGGCTTAAATTTGCATGCTTCATAGATGAGAAGTCTAATTTCAAAAATTCCTAGAAGAACTTGCAACTTCAGAGAAAACACATTTTAAAAGAAGCATAGGATACCCAGTCTGACAATATTTAATAGACTGCATCACTTCTCTAATTTGCAAAAGGCAAACAACTCTTGCTCCAAACTGCTCAGTTTGGGTATACACCTGCCCACTCTCTAAATAATGTTCTCTCCTCTCCCTACTCATTCAGAAATAGTTGCCAACATTAAGAAACTGAGTTGTTTATCATCCAGACTTTGTAAACCCACCTCATTATCCTCCCATATTGTTCTACAACTTCCAAGTCCTAAACTGCACTAGTATCCACCGATCCGAAATCCTAGTGTCAGACACAAGTAGCTCTGTTAAAGAGACACAAGATTAAAAAAGACTTAAAGGGAAATACATAGAGAAAACCTCTTGCTGTTGATGATGATAAAAAAAGTATTTATATCTGGTGGCACCAACTACTACCTAGCAGGGAAGTGGAATATCATGAAACTCGTAATTTCAAGTTCCACCAGTGAACAATGTTGATTTTAAACACAAGAAGTGCCCACTGGATATAAATCCCAGCTGCCTCCCAAACCACAAGTCCTTTGCATGGGTTTAAACCTGAGCTACTACTCCATGCTACAAAGTTTGTACTTCTGGTTTTGCTACTGTGACTCCTTACTTTTCACAAGTCTTCATTTGGTTACTTACAGAAGCGTATCACTTACATAAGAGGGTTTGGGGTTTTTTTCTTTTCCTTTTTTGTCATGTTTATTCATATAGACCCACATCTGTTCTTTGTGAGACAGTTTTGTAGAAACATTAATTAGGACTTCTGATATAATACTAAAACACCAGCCTACTTTGTATACGTAAACTAAAGTTTCATGTTATTTGTGCTTTCAGATATAACCCAGTTTTGCTTCTTCTTATCCTTACTAGCTTAAAGCACCTGACAATCATTCTACAATTTTTGTACATCTTACTCCTGTCAAGAGTTCTTGTCCTCCTAAGGCCATCCTCATAACCTCACGCTCAGCAGCATTCAGAACAAAGACAGCCCCAGAGCTCGAAGTGCTCTCTTCCAGAAGAAATCATGTAAGGAAGGGGGATTGCTTTAAAATATGTTGTCCTCCTGAACCACACGATGCATTCAGAGGATTAAATTTTCAACAAGTCATTTGCTGATAGCCCCTCTGGGAGTGCCACTCCTCCAGCTTAAGTTTCTTGTGGTTCCACAGATATTTATAGGATGGGGCTTTGTTTTGGAAAGATGCTACGTGGAAGCATTTCTGTTTGTCTTTTTCCACCAACGTTTGTTCTCACTGAACAAGGTCAGAAATAACATCAGGACACCAATATCTGGACAAAGTGCACTAACAAGATAAACATGGACTTGGTGTCATTTTGTTCCTTGATCCCTTTCCTGTTATCTCAAATGGTCCTTTTTTACGGATGAATACTATACCAAGTGACAATTACAGCCTGAATTGCTGTCTTCTGAAGTGAAAATGGAGCAGGCTTTATGCCAACTGTAAAACACCATATGCAGTCCACTTTGTGAAATGACTCCTATTTATGCAGGGTCAGGTGCAAAAGGAGGTATTTGATCAAACTGGTCCTGCTGTGTAAGATCGCTGTCAGTGAATGGAGAGAAGACAGGATTGCATTTTTACTGATTATTAAGCATTAATAGAAAGTCCACTTGATTAGAAGTGGGACTGCTTTATTATACATGATCATTACAGTTTATAGGGGTTTTTTTAGTTCCTTCCTTCAACTTGATTTCTCTGATGATAGAATGCAAATGAGTACTCTGATGGCTCCATGCCAGTTACCTTCTTCCCCAGTCACTTCCCTTGTCTGACCTTGACCTATAGACAGGTATCTAATGATAATGGGGCTTGTGATAGCAGAAACTGCAAAATGGGATCTTTGCAGTGTCCTGAAGCTAGAGTGTTACTTGTTAGCTAATGGTTAGAATGGAATGGTGATAGTGATGGGTGGAAAAAATCTGAGATTTTTGCATTTCTGTTAGCTTGAAATAAGAAGAAAAATCTGCACTAGAAGTATCTGTGATCTTGCAAAGTTTCTTGGATTCTGCAAAGGGTGCCTTTGTGAAATTACAGTAAAAATTTATTCAAATATTTTTGTCCACGTATCTAACATCCATTAATGTCTCAGTTGTGTAAATACTTCTTTCTAGAAAAAACCCCGCAATCATAAGTTCATATTTTTCTTTTCCCCAATATAATTTTATTAAAAGAAACCCTTTATGCAAAGCAGGGAGTCAAATTTTGCCATAGGTACAATCACCCACTGAAATAGGTTGATGGAAGGAAAAATTAAGGGCAGACTTCGACCTGTCTGTACAACAGCTTTTCTTCTAGCAAGCCGATAAAGTGAAGTATGTAGTCAGTTATGGTCAAAGTAAACCCTTCACTCTGCATAATGTCTCACATAACTTCCCAAGTAGGAAAAGTCATAAGGCTCTGCTACACATTATTTTGACCATGCAAACTGTAATTGTTGATATGCTGGTGCAACTTGATACTTTCAGTAAGCTTTTGGTGCGTGACTGCAGTAACTTCACTTTCCACATTGAAGTTTATGATCTGCTCCTCATTTCCCTATCAAAAAATTGTCATCACATATATAGCTAGCATACAGACGATTCCAGTCTTAGGCATTAGTCATTTGAATTACATCCATCACTGTTTTAATACACTGAAATAATTGATGACAAAACTGGCATGATAAAACATGTGTCTGCCTGGAAGGGGTGGTGAACACCATCTGCCTGTTTTCAGCCAGTACGGTACTACTGCTCGGGTACCCTGGAGGCTTGAATTCAGCAAAAAAATTCTAACGTTGAAATGAATCTTAGAAATCAGAATCTTGCCATTATTTAAGACAAGGCTTTAACTTACCCATCAGAACATCGTGCTTTCCACCTAAATATTTGCATGAAATGTAAAGTACACTCTGGATCCCTACTGCATCAATACCGTTTTGATTTGTTATCTGTTACGCTTGCAAGTCACTACCTGCTGGATCTCCCCTTTGTTAAATAGGCTCATATGTATGGTTCCCACATGTGATTTATATCTAAGAGCAGATATTATCCCTCTAAAGTGAAGTCTGCATTCTAAAAGAAGCAAACAACCCCCTCATGCTTATCCGAAACCGGAGTGTTTACCTGGAGGAGTTACACCAGCCCCTGTATTCCAGTGCGCGCTCTTTGGCTACAAGATTATGTTGGTCACCGTGCCATTTAGGGAAGCTTTAGGTCATTTTTGACAGACTGGTACCTACCATGCATCCTTTATTTTGAGAAATATCTCTTTTGACTTCAGAGGGAATTCTCCCCTGAATAAAAGCACGAAGATCAGACCAGTAAAGTCTAGGAAATATGAAATACAACACTGAGGCTCCTATGAGGTTCCAGTACAGCACAGTATCTAGCATTAATTAGTACTGCCTGTGTAGCAGACAAAATAAAAAAATCGAAGAAGGGGGGAGTCAATTTAAATCAATTATCAGATACTATTTATCCTTTTGGAGCAAGAAAATTCTGTCAGCCAATGTATGTTATTCAACCCAATACAAAAAGTTTTGGTTGGTTTTGGCTTATTCTCTTCACTTATTTTAGCAACAAAGATATCCAATGTAATTTTTAAAAGTTATATTTAGAAGTCAAACAAAGTATTTGGACATTATTTACTGCTTCAGCTTCAGTACTTCCACCTTGGTAAACATTTTTCAACAGTTTTCCATTTCCTCAAAATCTTTATTTCCCTTGGTAAATAAACTGGTTATTGACACATTTCTGCCCAACTCCAGGTAGTACCATCAAGCCAAGTTACAAATATGCAGGTAGTTTTATTCTTAGAACACTAATGAATTCAAATAAGAAACATGATCGGAAAATAAAAGTCTTATTTGATATAAAAAACAGTGCAGAGTTTCACTTCAAGCATTTTATGGTCAGAATGCTCTGCTTCCTTGCAAAGAAAAGGTATTTTGACTTTCTAAATATGCTGTCATATCCGAGTAGGATAAAACCAGTGGAACAAATCGCACAACCACATACATGATTTTTGCGCAGGGTTCCAGTCCTTAGTACCAGAAATAACAGCGTTCCAGAAATAACAAAACCCCATTAAAATGTCATTCTTCCTCTGGCTCTATGGTACATCTCAAGTTCTCAAGCTGTACTTTTCAACTACAAGCACATACCACAGATATTACTTTGGTGCTCGTTAAAACCATCAGCATCTAAAACCATTTTTGAATGATGCAGTGTGTAAGAAGCATGCATAATTTCAAAGACTCATGAGGAGAGAGTCAGGAACTGTTGTAGGTCCTGGGAAAACCCAAATGAATATTCATCCTCCTTTTCTCCCCACTGGCTTCCCTCAGGCATCGCTCCCTTCCCCATCCTATGCTCCATCCCTTCCAGTTACCAGAGGTGCCTCCAGCCACCAGTGCCAAGTGGGCTTGCTGGATTGCAGGAGGAAAACTGTCCTGGCTACCGTGCCTGCAGCGGGCCCTACAGATTGCTATCATTAGCTGACTATGAATATTTATCCATTTCTAGTGGCGGGGATTCAGATTCTATAGGAATATGGCTGTATTCAGACAGCACATTTGGGGAAATTTTAATAAACCAAAAGCCTGTATTTCCTCAGCAAGAAAAAACAGAAGGGAAAGTGGCCACGTAACACAAAAATAAGGAATTCTCTTGAGAATTTATACATCTGTGCACAGAAACCGCCATACAACCAGTGCATAGAGATAATAAAAAATATTACTTACAGTCAGTCTTCGATATCTATGTACTTCCAGATTTTTATAAGTCATCAACAAGAGGATAGTTTCCCAGGAGCCCTGCTTCTGCAACACATGCTGTGACAGAAAATTCCTCTGTATCCCTTCAGGATCTAAGCTGTGCGTAATGAAAAATATTTCCTAAGTGCAGAGCTCTGACCTACCTTGCGGCTGTTTTATGGGTCGTTTGTGCCTACACAAATTTGCACTGGCAGTCTTTTAGTGCTGTACCTGGTTGCAGGTCTTTTTTAAGAGAATATTATCAGTTTGCTAACTGAGAATGAGAAGAAATTTTGTGGGAGGAGGACATCTAGTGATCTGACACGTATTTACATGCTTATCTGTTAACAAGTTACAGGATTTTTTGAAGAGTAGCAAAGAGGGGGCAGGTATGCAGTTTATTTTGCTATGAAGGAGTAGTCTTGGGGTGTTGCTAAGACAACATCTGAAACAACAGCAGCTATTTAAACACTTAATTCTCAAATCAAGCTCTTTGAAATTAAATGTTGCAAAGATTTAGTGATTATTGCTAAACTTCTCAGCTACAGCTATGCCATCTCCCAATCTGTATTTTACTGACATTAATGACTGCTTACACAATTCTTGCAGAGTAGCCATTAAAATACTGATATATTTAATCTCAAAAGCTCCCCGTTGAACTACACAACTGCTCACCATAGCAACATCTTTGAAATAGTGACAGTTCTTTTAAAATTCCTTTGAAAATACTTCTTTTTAAAAAATTCTCCTGAAAGTATGATTTATTACATCTCGGCTTAATGAAAATTATAGTAGTTATTCAGCATTGTAACTCCCTTGAACTAGGTTTTAACAGAGAAACACTGGGAATTTGTAACTATAAAAACCTCAGATAAATAATAGTAATGACCCATGACACAGAGCAGTCATTGTTTTTGAACTGCATATCATTTGGAGACAAAAATGCCAGATTTCACTAATATAAAATAAGTATTAGTAACAAAGACATGTGAAACCATTACCATCTCCACTTATACCATTTTCAGAGATATCAAAATATCACATTCATATTTTTAAAAATAAACCAGATATAAACCAGATGTTAAAATATTAAAATAATTAAGGAAAGCAGTCAACCTATTAACCACTGACAACATAAAATATATTCTAAAAAATGTTGGCTTAAAAAGGACGTGTATATTTTCATAGCCATAGAGAAAGTCTAAAAAGACATGCATTTGCTTCTATACACTTGTCTGTTGTTTTGTAATGCAGGGGCTAAAACTGACTGCACTAGTAAATCTGTATGTGCACCGTGAACATACTTTTTTCCTACTGGACTAGCAGTATGATTAATATGTCCCATAAAATCTCATTCCACGATTGATCCAGCAGGATTATCTCACCAGGATATTGTCCAAAATGCTCTTGCATTGTGGAGGAAATAGGAGTTGATCAATGAGGTTGCTCCCATCGATGAGATGTATAACAAAGAGAACACTCGCAGCAGATGTAGCTTCCGATTCAGGCTTTTGTATGTGTGTTTGTGGCAGAATATCTCTGTAGTTCATATTATTAACCTCTGACAGACCAGATTTCTCCCGCATGACTTCAGCTTGGAAGAAAACTTGCTAATAACATGCAGCTTTTCATGGCTGTGTTTGCACTGAACTGGTAACTGCCTGGGTTGAAGCTCCGTGTGTACGTTACAGGCAAACACCAAAATAAGCGATTCTCAAAGTCGCAGGGCACGTGCAGAGGGCTTAAAAAATCTGTTCGAACCATATTAAGAAATCACATCCTTGATTCTGGACTGCAACTCACCCATTAATACCAGAGCAAACCCTAAACTCAGAACAGACTTTTTAAAGAACAGCTTATATTGGTAAATTCAATAGAGCATGGAAATTCTAAACCTGCTTTGACTTTGAGAGGGATCAGTCCTGCCCTACATAATCTTAGACTTGTTTTACTGTATGATCCTTTTAGGTGGCACCCTCTCACCTTCCCCACAGACACAAATATTCCTCAGAAGATCTGATTTTTCTGGGAAGGTAACAGCAGATGATAGCAGATAATCGAGCAAAGCAGTTCTCCTTTTTATCTCACTGTCTTCCCCATTCCTGAAGTAATGCTAACTAGTGTAACCTCCTCTGGAAAACCACTGCTCTCTCCACTGAAACGTGTTATTGAGGGGTGGAAGGAGCAGCAGAGATCCTCTCCTGGCCTCCCCTGCCAGAGCTTTGAGGCTCTGAAGGTGCTGACCCAGAGCCAGGAGCAGAGGATTTGGGGGACAGCAAGTCCCGGCAGGGCTGAGCTGGTTAGGCTGCCCAGTAAAGGCAGAGGAGAGCACAAAACTGATGCTCTTATGACACCATGGCAGTACTAATGACTACACTTGTGAATCAGTTTGCATTGTCTACGTATGCCATGATGATGAAACAAATTAGTTTTTCAGTGAGAACATACGGAAACAGTGAACTTTGGAGGCTTTGGGTAGCAGAGTGAATAAATACGAAGCAGTTTGATTTTCGACATGCTATTTATCTAATGTTTTCATTGCTTTTAATTACTGTCTTGATATTCAGGACCTTTCTATTTCCACCAATAGCAAATTTTAACTGGAACAGAAAAATGTGTTGTACTTTATTTCAGGTCATACACTGATAAAGAATTAGGAAAGACATGTTCAAAGGAAATAAAGTTAGATAAAAATGAAACCCTTCTTTTCATCTCATTGCAGAACCCAAAGCAAGTATCTGAAGTAATTGTTAAGGAATTCCATTGAATTCTGTGCTATTGCCTATTGTCACATTTCCTCAATTATTAATACTTGTATACAAAGCATGTGACCATTTTATATATAGAGAAAATTACTTAATCTTCTTTCATTTTAGCCAACATAGTCCACTGAAGTTGGCAGCAGCAAGAAGACTGAGTAACTTTTTAAGGAAAAATAATGCTGGGTGCCTTTCAGCCTTATTACCATAACTTATTCTTAAACTCCATTGATTATTGAACTAAAAATTCAATTTCCCCTGCACATGGACAGTTTCTTTCAGGGAGAAGAGAAGTTTCTTTGTCAAGCAGAAAATTTTCATTCCAAAGTTTGCTAACCAAAATTGGCTTTGACATTGCTGTGATTATTACAGTCAAGCTTCTGATTTTTAATGTTTTAAATCTGACAGATTTATTTCTTCTCAAATAAAGAAAAATCCTTCTCAGAATAAAAAGATATAGCTTCCTTATATTTCCTGATTCTGAAAATTACCAGGCACCAAGCTGTGAACATAAGGAAATTGAAGACCCTCAGGGGTGACCTGAAGAACCACAATGGTGAGGAATTGTGATATAGTGGTTTAGGCAATTTCATTGCAGCTGCTTGGCACTAGAAAAATGAGAAATGGGTTTGCTGTTACTAAATATAATGAATTCCCTTTCTGTCCTGTCACAAATTGTCAAACTTCATTAATGAGAAGAAAGATGTGGTGCATGCACATATAAAGGGTAATATGAATATACATATTTAGAATGGAGAAATACTGCATATTGCCAAGGGGGATCTTTGTATCAGATATTGTGTAATTCTTTCTAAATAAGCAGATACAGCGATGTAACACAGCTTCTATATCCAGAGCAATTTGCTATTATTTGCAAAAAAATGGCTACATTTTCAAGTGCATACATACAGCTCAGTGTCTTTGTTTGAGGATAATATTTAAGCCACATTTACTTTATATCTGTGGGTATGCATTAGAACAAGGCAACCACTTTTAGTTAGAATTAGGTTTAAACGCCTTCCTGAATCAGAGCATAAAATACTTCATCATTTAATAATAACACAACTTACACTTCTAATTGTCTTTGCAATTAAATTCAGTGTGGCTCAGTTTGATCTTGAGGACAGCAATGACTATCATTTATTGTTTTATGCAACAGATAAGAAAATGTACTGTCAGTAGGAAATGCTCAGATTTCTTTTGATAATCACTGTAAAATACTCATAGATACTATTTCAATTGGATTTATGACAACAAAACTGGAGGAACCCATCTCAGGCAAATTTCAATTTATCCCCAGCCTTTAGCCTAGGCCTTTGCTAGTCAGCAGAGATACAGGAGAGGTTACTGGAATCACCCACGACCCTACACCTGCATATTTCACAGAGCTCTTTAACCCAGCAGATGTCCTGAGGGACGTCATGAGTTACACTTAGGATGAATTCCCCTGCGTTCCAAAAGCCTTGCTGGTGCAAGACCCAATTTACATTTCCCAGCTCTAGTGAGAACAAATTATACCTAAATTTTCCAGAACATATAAGTAACATTTAGACATTTAGTAAAGGTAAGACTTCTATGCCTACAGAAATGAAGCACGTCATTCACTTTTATGGTCCTTGTTGGCAAGTGAAACGAGGTGGGTTTCTTCTATGCAAAACTGAAGGAATGATGGAAGTCATCGAGCAACTTGAACACACCTACTGTCATGGTAGAGTAAGTGCTTCATGGTAATTCAAAATATCCTACTGATTTGAAACCTGAAACTGCAAGCTCTGAAACAGGAGGCAGAGAAGTGTGGCCACCTGGAAGCATTTATTTTCATTCTTCCCTGGGGTAGAACAGCATAGCTCATTTACAGTATGTTCTCAGGGAGCCTTCAGCCCCAGGCCTTGTCCCCCCAGGCAGGGGGTAGTTCACATGCACACATATTTTAGCCATGTGCAAAGGCAGCACAGCAGTCGTCTTGTTTAAACATAGCCGAAGAGTTTTGACAGATGACTTATCCCTCAGAAAATTTGCTCTAGTACTTTTTCTTCTGTTTGTGCTTAGAGCATTGCTCTGTCCCACTTATTTAGAACATGCTTGTTTCTGCTGTTTACTTTGCAAGCCTGAATTTGCTAAAATTTGAAGTTCTGGAAACTAAAACAGAAACAAAATATTTCCATGCAGTAATAAACAGGAAATCTAAATTTCAGTTCTGCAGAGAAAGGTAGTTCCCTCTTCCTGAAGTCTGCAGGAGCCCATTGCTGTTCATGCCCATATTTGACCTTAAAATGATGCTCTTTTAAGCAGAGCTTAAGTGTTAGTTATCTAAACATGAAGTCAGAGCATGTATGTCGGGTATTTGTCACACATGGCTAGCCATATCAGAGATTTCACCCAAACAAATGCAGTTGCATAGGTCTGAGAAAGGGAGGTCCCTGGTAAATCCCGTTCAAGTCACCAGTAACTTCACTAAAATTAACAGAATTAAAAAGTAGTGCAATCAGGATCTGCTAAGGATAAAGGACTTGTTCTTGGAGCGAGAGGTTTCTCGGTGCTCCCTGCAGAGATCTCTAGTGGAGAAAGAGCAGCAGGGCTTCAATTTCTTTGGAAACCATGAAACTGAATTTCATTTTTTTAACTAATCTGGTAATCAATCTGCGCTCTAAACAGATCACATGTAATGTGTTCAAGAGAGCAGTGAAGGAGAAGACAGGGCAGACTGCATGGATCAGGCACAGGACATGGCCAGACAAATGTACTTGTACTGACCAGTCAACTATTGACACACAACCGGCCCTTTTAATGCTCTTATCCCTCTGTTTTCCCCACACTTGTTCCTCCCCAAATCACCTAAATCCCTCCTTTCCCCCCACCTTGGTTTCTCGCCTAAACATCCCATAACAAGTCCTCAAATTATTAATGCTAGAATGCACAGAACAGTTTTGCACAAGACGCAAAGGTAACAAGTCAATAAATAATTCACACTGCCACACTTATTTAAATGTATTTCACATTTCCTAGGGACACAACATAACTTGGATAACACTTACTGACAGATGACAGATTGTCTCCATAGTTTTGTGGAACCTATACTCTGCAAAATACTGTTCACTACCAGCAAAATCAGTGCTTCGCATAAAAACTGATGGAAACTTTTTTTCTCTTTTTGTCAGGGTTCTCATGTTAAACCCTCTCAGTTCAACATAGTTAAAAATGGAGCGAGTAGTATAAATACAGTATTATAAATATTAAACAAAATTTCTATTCAATCATGTGCCAAAAGGGCAAGCATGGAACACAGATTTTGTTTTCTCTGGATTGTCACAGTAATAAACATTTGAAGTCTTCTCATCAAGTATGACGTAACCCTGGGATATCACAAAACCAAGTTCCATATTATAGAAACTACATCACGTAACTAATAAACTACCTTGCTCAGAACTGCTGGTTTGTATCTCATTTTAGCTGGCATGACAGAGCGAAGAAACATACTGGGATTTTTAACAGAATGGAATCTTAGTGACAGTTAAATGTTGCACAGATCTTGTCCCAGATTTTGGTTTTTTTTAAATTGTTATTAGTGTATTTCACTTGCCAGTTATCATAAACTCACCTCCAGATTACCTGAAGACTCTGTAGCATCTTTCCTCCGCTGTCCCACCTGAGCATGGAGGACTTCTTCAAGACATGGGGTTATTTCGGCTGAGCCAACAGGCTGATACTCTGAGCTGTGCCGAGAGCATAAAACTGTCTTTTACGAGTGAGAGGCAGTGAGTGGGCAGAAGTAAAGCAGTTTCTTACAGGAGCAGTCAGCCTCAGGAGGAACAAGATTGATGGCTGGCATTAACAGCAAAGATAAACCCAAGGCAGGGTGCCAAGTATTATCCAACTCGCATGACACGCGTTTGGTACCCCTGTCCCAAAGGCCGCCTGAGATCTCATATATCTTGCTGGGCTGTAGGCAGACGGCTGCGTTTTTTCTCCTGCCACACATCCCCGGTGGGCAGAGTTTTTGAACAGGTAACATTTTGTCTTTGTTTGCTTGTGTTGTCCTGCAGAAAACAGCCTAGGAGTCAATTGTGATTTCAGGCTGGGAGACATCCAACATGAAGTGGAGAGAGATTGGGGAGAAACTGGTAAAACAAATAAAAACATCCCACGCTTAGTTATGCCACAGGCTAATATTTAAGAGAGTAGAAGTGTTATATTCCTTCAATATCAGGTGTATGCATTAAGCAGCGTAATCTAGTAGGTGGCTGTTCAAGACCTCAAGGTTGGGCGGGAGTTGCTGTTTGTTTTGAAAAGGAGTGATATGCCACTCAGGAAGAATTAACAGTCCTACTTATTTATTTATTAAAATTTTATTTATTAATTTATTTATTATTAAGTGTTTCTTTTCTGTGGTCCTAAAGTCTAACGTGTCCCTGAGAAGCCTGGTGCTATGCGATTTCTTTTTACTTGCCTCCTGATCACAAACTATGCTCCTATGATGAAACACCAAACAGTTCTTTGTTGTCAGCCACGACAAAACCACTCATAGCTTATATGCTGTGTTGAATGCCTATGACAAACTTTTCTGTTCATAAGCAATCTATGGGATAAACAAACCCATGGAACACGCTGTAAATTAAAAAAAAAAAAAGAAAAGAAAAGAATAAATGAATCCAACTCTTTCACTGCTTGAAGTCCATCCCAAAGCAGAAAAAGCCTGAAATACACAATAAAGTTACCACAAAATGCATCACACAGACATACATCTACTGAATTATATGTTTGTATAACATATAACAGTATTCCAGTAGGCCCTAATCACGAACCATGATAAGCCACTCCAATCACTATGATATAAATGAAAAAATTACACTGTTTCCATGCAATCACTCTGAGAAACTTCTCAGAAGTAGAATGCAACAAGTGCTTACAACTGCCTTCCCCACAGCTTAAATTAAAGGAGTATAATTTTGCTGTGCTTATAAAACGATGTTAACCTAGTTTTTAGGAGACAAATGTGTAAGTGGTGAAGAAGTGGAATATGATATGTACAAGAAACCACGGGCAAATTAATCAGCCCTCAAGAATTTCTGCTTAGTCTGTATCTTAAACCCTAAACCTCGTCTGTTCCTGCAGGTGAAAGTATTTCGTAGTATTGACGTGCCTTTGCTGCACATCCCAGAAGATGGCAGTAGTCCCACAGCATTTCACAGATATAGGGCAGCTGTTTCCTCTCCTGCCTGGCTGTGGGTTTTTTTACAGCTAACTTTCTCTATTTTACCACTTAAGAGGTAAATATTCATTAGCATTACTTTTGTGCTAACATAAAGTTTGTACCTGAATTTTTTTTAGCACCTATTCATAGTTGGTTTTTTTTAAAATTTATTTTTAAATCTAAATAAAACTAAAATGAAAATAAAAACATTTGTATTAAAATGCCTAAAATGATATCCAATACTATGTATTTACTGCTTGACTCTAGGGAGGTATTAAAACCTGTTCTGTCTCAGATTGGAGAGCAGAAATTTGTGCTGTCAGTTCAAGCTTGAGCTAAGGCATTTTTAAGCCAATGATAGTTAAAGCTAATTTAATTGCAGCCCAGAGCAATGAGGAAACTTAACCATTTGAGCAAACGTTATCTGTGCCTGCTGTTGCAGAAACTGAGGTACAGAGGAAAGCTTTCTGTCTTCATGTTTGTGTCGCTAATTCTCCATTTCGTTGGAAATCTTGTATTTGGCATTCTCTTACACCCCATAAAGTGGAATTGTAACCCAGTAAAAGCGTTAGCTTCTCTTTTTGAAAAAAGTCTATCGTACTGTGGTTGCAGAGGAAATTGAAGATAGGAAGCTTCAGAACTTGACAGCAGATGGTGACTGCAAAGATGGTATCTGTGTATCTATGTAGGCAGCAGCACCATATTTTGGAGATCACTGGCGTGGCTTGAAGTTTAGCGTGACTACAAATCCCATATGAAAGAGCACAAGAACACGGATGGATTCTTTCCAACCGACGCTGCCTGCTGCATTTACGGCCTCTTGCTTACTGTAGAAGTTCCTGAGTTGCATATGCATTACTATGTTCAGAAGACTGTATCTGGTGTGTCAAAACCTGAAGGACACCTGCCCGTGTGTGTTTTGCTGAGACCATGCCTCGTCTCTTTGTGTGCATCTTCTCAGTACTTTTACACAAGAAAACTTGAGTTTGATTGAGACTTTTGGATCTTGCTTGATTAAAAGTAATACATTAATACCACCTTCAGTGTTTCTGAAGGTCAGCTTCTCCCCGAGTGTCTTTCAGAGTCTCTAGTTTCTATTTTTTTAATCTAGGAGCCAGCAATTCATTGCATTGTGATTAATACATTTTCCCTTGCTCGCTGTGTGAACTGTGGCCTACATTAGAGCTATTTTGAAGACAATAGATGAATTGTAAAGCAGCATTTGTGAAATTACCACTGTGAAATCCTAGCAAGTTCTTCCCTGACTGCTTCTCCTCCTCTTTCTCTGTTCTCTGAACTCAGTTGAGTTCCCATTGTGATGACTTGAGACTACTTCAAGGATGAGTAAAGAACGATTTAATAAAACAATAATCTCTCTTGACCTTGTTTCTGAGGGAAAAAGAAAAATGTGTTCAGAATAATTCCAAATCCTTCCCCTGTACTTCAGCTGCCAGGAGCTGAATACATCTTCATTATCTTTGGAAAAATGACTGAAAGGCCCAATTTCCCTCTCCAAATCCTCTTGAATGTCTACCACAGTACTGAACTACAATGAGGATGATACGAGGCATTAGAGACTTGTGCAAAATCATAAGGAGCCCTTTGAGAGCCCAGTTTCAAAAGTCTAAAAGCATCAGATCCCTAAACTTTTACCAGCGGGTGAGGACGGTCTGGTGGAAGCTGAGTTTGAGCCCTGTGCCTATGACAATCCATAATTAACTTGATTAATCACCATTTTTAAAGTAAGCCCACACCTAAATGATTCAGGGTCAGAAGATGATGGTGACTGGTTTAACTGGGACTTGAAAGCACCTGCAATGCGGTAGAATGTGGCTCTGGCGTAAAGAGAGCTGCTGCACGGGTAAGGTGGCGGTTTGGATGACAGGGAGGGCATTGCCTCCTTTACAAAGCTGCATAAGAAAGAAATGAGTACAAGATTGCAGCAAGGGAAAACAAATTAAGTGTTCACCCATATATTTAGAAGAACTAATGAAGGCTCTACAGCAGCACAAGATTTTGGTCTAATCGTTTTCGTGTAGCGCTGCTCTACGACAGAAGAGACCGCTGAAGTCCAGCTTGACACCCGTCAGGCTGTTTTCAGGCAGGGCGAAGTTCAGCTCCAACGGACCTGGCAGCAGGAAAGGATGAATGGAGTCAGGCTGCAATCTCAGCAAATACAAAGCCACAGCATTAAGCCCTTGTTCCCAGGGGTGAACGTGTCCATACGTTATCCACTGCACTGTGCCTCAGTGCAGAGCGGGTGGAGCAAGTAGTAAAACAATACAGTTTGTTATGCATTTGCTGCTATTGTCATAGGTGAATAATAGCTGAAGTTGCCTTTACTTCCTTATGAGCAAAAAAAGGAAACTATCCTTTTGTGAGGATGCAGTGAGCTACAGACCTGTTTTGGTCCCCAGGAAGGTTATGGAGAAAATCCTTCTGGCGGTCAGGCACAAGAAGAAAAAGAAAGTGCTTGGGAACATCCAGGTTGCATTCACTGAAGGCAAGCTGGATCTGAGCAACCTGCTGACCTTCTATGAAGAAGGGGCTGGTTCTGCTGACTAGAGGACAGCAGTGGCTGTTTCCTCACTTTGACTATACCAAGGCTTTTTACAGTTTCGCACAATAACCTGACAACCAAATTGCTGACATATGGTTTCCATAGGGGGATGGAAAATTGGCTGGCCTGCCAGGCTCCAAGGGTTGCAGCCAGTGGCATGAAGACCCACCATCAGCCAGTCCCTAGTGGCACCCCTCAGAGGTTAATACTGGTACCAGTACTTTAAACGTCTGTCTTTATTAAGAACCTGGACAACGGGATGTAGCGCAACCTCAGCATATTCAGATACCAAACTGCAGGCGGCAGCTGATAGGCAGGAGAGCAAGGCTGATGTATAAAGAGACAAATCTCATGAGAAATCTCAAAAGCTAATGGTAGGCCCTGCATCCGGGATAGACTAATCCCATGCAACAGAACAGGCTGCGGGCAGCTGGCTGGAAAGCAATTTCACAGCCGAGGTCCTGGCTGACAGCAAGTTGAAGGTGAGCCAAGCGTGCCCTTGCAGCAATGAAAGCCAGCTGCACCCTGGGCCGTGTCAGCAAGACCATAGCCCTTGTTGCTTGCTAGCTTGGTGCTAGCCCTTGCTATCACTTCCCAAGAGGGGACGTGGTTCTTCCCCTCTGTTGGGTATTTGAGGCCAACTCTGAACTACTCTCTCCAGCTTAGGCTCCCCAGACAAAGAAAAACGTTGGTATACTGGAGCAAGTCCAGTAGGTCGGTGCATTTGATATGACTCCTATGCAATTTCATTTTTATCTCAAATAAATGGATTATGTGGAAGAGCGGTAGAGGTCACTTTGGAACCCTGTGGGAATTAACAGCTAACACCTACCTTTGAATCTAGTTCTATAGTAAGGTAAGATTTCTCAGCTGTTTTTAACCATCCTGTAGCACGTAGAAACTCCAGCATTCTCTGTTAAACACCTAGGTCTTACTCTTTTTATTGAAAATTCGAGTACAGTCAAGAATACACCAGCCCAGTCAGTAAGGAAATACGGGGACTCGTAGTTCCTCCTCCAGAGCAGGAGTTTAGGGTTTGAAGACAAAGACTCACACAGTAATTTGAGCACGGCACAAGGACAGGGGCAAAGAGAGGCACATCATGAAAGCGAGATGCTTTCAGCAACAGCAAGCTGGTAGATAGAGTCAAATACCATGTCACCGTCTGAAGTCATAACTAGTCATAGTCATAACTAAAAGCAAAGCGTTTGCGATACACACTTGCGAAGAAATGAGAGATATTTATGGTGATGCCTATTATTAAATCCTTTAGTACACATCAAATCAAATTCCTCAAGCGTGCCTACAAGAATCCAGCACTGTGTTTTGTAAATGTGGCAGTTTGGTTAAATGGTTCCACTTGTACTGCCTTGGCTCGCGAAGCTGGGGGAGGGCTGATACAGGCTTTGTGAAACTCCCATGGGCAAACTAATCTTCTTGATTGCACATGCTGGTACCTTACTGCTGTTGCCTCATCTTAAGCAATTTACATTCTGTTTCCTCAGCTATTCCATCGAGGTTTAATAGAAACCTAAGAGAACTATGAAGAAATAGAAATAAAGAAAACATTTTCCTAATAAAGAAACCATTTTCTCAGATTTGCAGTGAAAGAGCACGTACTTTCTTTAAACAAAGGTCTTTTTTTTACTTTAAGGAGGAATATTTAAGGGAGATTAACACTCAACATATATTAAAACAACTACACTTTTCATATGATGACAGCAGAAATAAAATCTTCATACCATATATAATCTGTAAGTAATTATGATGGTTTTAGCATTACTTATATTTTGTCAGTGCTAAGTGGGACACACTGAATGCTATAGAAGTACAGTCTCATGACAGTCTGATGTCCTGAAATGCCTAGCTGAGAGGCCAGGCTGACAACAGAAACAGATGGATTATATACGAATTTAGTGTTAGAGACTGGAACGACAGCTCCTAATTTCATATTCCTGTAACAATGCCAGGGCCACGTCTAGGATCTCTTCTAAAAATCTGTTCCTTGGCTTCAGAAGGAGCCTTGAACCCACCCTGGAAGGCTCTGGACACCATCTCCAGACTGAGGAGCCTCCTTGCATGCTGTGAAGATTATCTGTAAGAACTGAATGAAACTAAAAAAGTGAAGAGAAAGGTGGAAACAGACAGTTTACAGACCTGAAAACTTAGTCCTTGCTCGTGGTTAGAAAGAAGTCAGATAGCAATGGTTGCCGGTTTTAGAGTGTAAAAATGGATTCTCACAAAGTTTTCTTTATACAGACCAAATATTTTAGAGCAACACGGTTTTGATTATTTAAGGAAGGTTCTGGCCTATGGAAGTGCAGAGAAGGGTTTGAAAAAGGTGTCCCAAAGAAAGGTTCAAGTAAAGCTAAAAGGCAACCTCTGTTATGTTCTGGCATCTCAGCATTTTTAGGTGACTTGTGATATTGGGGGTCTAACTAGCAATTTTGAAAGCTTGAACTCGGCAGCACTGAAGTGAAGCAATCTGAATTCATGTCTGGGACTAAACCCAGAACTTCAGATTTTAATCTTATGGTGCTTACCTCATTTTTCCTTGTCTCACCTTCATTTAGAGAACTTGGGGTGAGTAAGAAACAACTGATCAAAATCTAGCAGGTTTTAACATATGCTTTCAGCTTCTCCCTTGATTTTGTAACTTCCTATAATACCCTCTGGGGCTTTTTTGAGAGCCCTGATTCCTGAAATCTATACTAGATGTGAGGAACATTAAATATCAATGTTATTTCCTTCCTAGAACTCTATTCTTTCCCTTAAATGAGCTGGCACCAGTGATAAGTGACAAATCATATTCCCCTTAAAATACAGTCACAATAATGTACAGAAAGTTAAGAAAACTCTTCTGCCCTTTCACTTTTAGCAATCTGTAGTTAATTTAGAGGCGGAAAAGCCCAATTTAAATAATCATGTTTTCCAATCTTGCCTTGGATGCTTTCTTTGACCTCACAGACTAGCCTTCGTAAAGCAGTGAACTAAGATGAGGTGATAAGAGTTGAATTTACACTTATCTTCAGGTTATAAGCACCTGCAGCTTTTTTACATTTCATACATATGGAGATAACAATTACAATATTTTGCTTTTCATAAACAAGAACCTGCCAAGGGAATGCTTCTTTCTCATTCTTCCCCTCATACTCCTAGATGCAATACATATTTATGGCAATGAAACAAAAATTATGTGGGAAGCCACGTCAGGTGCAGAAATCAGAGTGAGTTAGATCGGCCACAAATCTGAAGGGATTGAAGGTTTCTGCTTAACAGCTACTCCAAACCAGACATTTGCACACTGGTGCATGGGTGTTTGTACCTGGAGAAGATTTTCATTATGGAAAGTACACGCAAGTGGGTCTGAAACTCATTGACACATGTCCTACAAAACGATTTCCATTTTCCTTTTCTGAAAGCAATTTTCACAGTGCATGCTAAATTGCTCCAGATAAATATTTCTCTTGAGCCACTTCATTTTTATCTTTGCTTTCACTCTGCTCAAGAAAATGAAGTAAGGCTGACTCATATAATCTATATTCTCCCAAGCAAAGAATTTGTTCTCCACATTTGCCTACCTAATTAAAGCAGCAAAGCAGGTTTAGAGGTGAGGAAAAAGGGGGGGATTATCTGGGGCTTCAGTCAAGGCAAGTTATCAAATAGCAGCTAGGACATGGGAAAAAGATATTTAATAACTTTGAGGCCGCCGTTCCTTTTTTGCCAGCTTAATGCCACCTGTGGCTTTCAATTTTCTTAGCATTGCATCCGTGGTTCAAGGAAAGCACGGCAGAGGATGGGATCTGGGACTATAAACCTTGCAATATCTTTTTCTGTGGAGACGTGATATCAAAGCGAACTGATGTTTTCCGAAAATCATGAGGTTCTACTAGCTGTATAATATATGCTCAAAGCAAAACCGCAAGTATTAATAGTTAACTGATACTTGGAACTTGTCAGACTAGGAAGCAAAATGTCCCCTAAAGAATACATCATAAAGTGCCACGCGAGCCTGCTGCAGCACAGTGCAGTTGTGAAAGCTATGCAAACTCATCAGGGCACGGGACCTCCAACCTGAATTGTCGTCTCCTTCTAATTCTGACCTGACTGCATGGCTCTTCGTAAATCATTTCACCTCCATTTCTCCTGCTTTGTCACAGAGCTTGTGAATTTTCTTTTAAGTGAAGGAGTTATTAGAAGGAAGATGTAATTTTTCTGTAAGGTTTTATAGAAAGACAAGTAGCTGATGAAGCTGTCACCACTGATGGGAATTAACTATTTTATGGTGACAAACAACAGAGGATGAAGTAAGAACAGAGTCAAGAGAAGACCTGAAAGGGACAACAAGTGTTCTATATTTGACATCATGCCTTTGATTTGATAAGACTTCTTACAAGCTTCTATTTCAAGGTCCACTTGTGTGAATTATGGGAATGACACTTCAGTTTCAGGTTGGATCAGTTACTGAGCAGTGTTGATCAAAACACAGGAAAATGATGGCAGCTGGATATTCTAGGAGCCTGGTATCCATCAAGGTTAACAGCAGTCCTTTTTGCTTATCAGCAGCTCTGTTCCTTCCGACTATCTTCTAGCTTGCAAGTTGCACAAATGGAAATCCTGGGCTTGTAATCGGAATCCTCAGACACACTAATTTTTGTTATCTTATATTTTCATTCTTTTATCCCAGTTGTTTTCTGTAAAGCAACAGTGTCTCTCATTTTACCTGCATTTACAACTATGGAAACAAATGTTTCAGAAATTTCTTTGTATTTGGGTATTTCAACGATGCAATGCTCATGTTCTCCACAGAATTGATCCAAGACTTTAGAGAGACTGCTTTAAAATTATATAAAATACAGCAAGCTCCTGGTACAACAAATTTCAAAAAAGCCCAACAAATGGACAGTTTTGTTGTTTAGATGCATGTACCAATATGAACATGGGTTCCTTGGTGACTTGCTTCTTCCTACTAAGATGTAAGTACTGTGGAATATGATGGGTGCACTAAGGGCTATAGGTGCACTCCAAGGGAACACAGGGATCGGTAAAGGAGGGGATCCCAGATTACTGTCTTGGGTGTGGTATTCTTCAGTGTTTTCACTGACAACTTGGCTAACAAAAGAGAGGTCACCGTTACTCAGTAGAGAAGCAATATCAACCTGGAAAAAAAGGACCTGGAACTGAAAACAACCCTGACTAACTGGAGCTGAAATAAAATTCAACCCAATGAACACAATTATGAAGAATACCCATAGTTAAAGATAAGCAAAATGTAAATGTAAATGTGAAAACTGTTGTGTTATATGTAAAAAAATATTATTGATGTCACTGTACAACGCTCAAATTACAAGCCTGAAGTACGAGGAATTAACACTAAGTCAGTGATGATTCTGTGTTTCTATGTCAGTCTTTTATATGTTGCAACAGCGATAGGGAGGTAATACATTATTAAGAATCCTCACATTAATCTAACTTCCAGCAAGTAAAACTAATCACTGGCTTCTGAGACATATTTATGGTGCAGATCCTTATGGTATCTGCCCCGGGGCTGTTGTCTTGTCTCCTAGGTACTGACAGTGCCAGCTATTCTAGAAACAGTGACTACAGGCTCATCCAGTTGCATGGCAGATGCAGATGTTTAGATGTAAATATATATGGTGCACTAACTTTATTTAAAATAGCTTTTACTCATAAATAAATGGACTTTATTTCAAAGAAGTTAAAAAGAGAAAGCCATCAAGTTTGTATAATTGTCATGACAACAGAGCAGCTGTTGGTAAGCTAGGTACAAGTCCAGCAATATTCTTAAACTTCAAAGGGAACCTGTTAAATCCTACTTTTAGTGTTCATGGACTTTGAAGCCTGAGAATTTCTAGAGCAGTACCTAACATTTCAAGTCTTGCTCAATTGTTACTAAATAACCATCTAAACAACCAATACTAAATAACCAACTAAATACCATCACAAATCATTTACTACAGATAAATACATGACATCGACAAAATTTCTAAGTGTTGCTTCAACAAAAGTATACGTCTAAAAAAGTTTTGTAATAAAAATAAATGCAGAGTTTATCATAGATACTCAATGGCTAGATCACACATCACATGCAACTTTATAGTATTTTAGGATCAATCAGATCCAGCAGCGGTTCTCATCTCCCAAGTCAGAGTGAAAACCCAATCCACATCTTGACTGCCTTTATGCCATCCTTAGAGACAAAAGGTAAGTCGGAGAGTTGGGGTATATCAGACCCTTACGCTAGGCAGTCTGCAATAGCTGTATTATCTCTGCCTGGCTCTGCATTGTGACAAGAAGACTCTTTTATCAAGAATTACATCCAAATCTCTTAATGGGTTTATCTCCTGTGTGCTTCATTATGTGCCAAAGCATTCAGAGCCATATTATCCCTCTCTAACAGGACAGCCAACTTCAGGACAACAGCACCTTGTGCTGGTTAAACCCTCCCGGCATCCCCCATTGCTGGTCACATCCACTTTTCAATTCAGAGAAATTGAAGACTATTGCCATAACCACATGCCAGACCAGATTACTGCCGTCAGGATTTCTGATAAGTTCTGTATTTCAGAAAAGATTTTTTTATATTTGGTTATTGCAATTCCTTCACCAGATGGAAAATCACAACCAGTTACTGTTCCCAAAAACACACGCAGCACTCGCTGAAACACAAGAGAGCAGATATACTGGAGAGTGCAACCACACAGAAATACCTCATGAAATAATAATCTTGCAGAATGAATAGAAATTAAATAATCATGAGGCATAATTTAAATAATCCTCTTCCTTCTACCTGAAAGGGGGAGTACAGATGTAGGGCGTGTTTCTGAAGGAAGAGTGCCTGCACCCCACAGATGAAGGTCTCTGCCTTAAAACTCTTGGCACCTTTGGTCCTGTGATTCCTCCACCAGCATCCTGCTTCCCGCGTGGCTGGGTACTGTGACAGCATGGTGGGTTGGCAGAAAGGCAACTGCAAGTTTTGTGTCACCACTGAGGTGGAATTGGAAGTGCCTAAAGCCCATGCAGTTCTTTTCGAGACCTTCAGTGTGATTTTTTATACCAGCATCAATGACTTCCTTGCTTAAAATTGCATTATCCCTCATAGAAAACAGAGAAACCAGTATCTCCTAGGCATACATATATGGGTAGACCAAACATAAGGATGATGTTTGCAAGGCGTTCAGTACACATTTACTGGCTCAGTTCTGACATACTGTCAGATCTAAGGCACTTAAATACTTTTGACATCACCATGAGTGACATAGAGTGACACAATAATAATAGATTGTAAGTAGCAAAGATGGCTGGCTAGGAAGTGCCCAAATGCCCGTGTTGCCTGGCTTGAGCTTAGGTAAAAGGAAAATGATACCTGCAGATTATTATCACACGGTAAAAATAAAAGATATTTAAATTAAGGCAACATTATAGTCCATTATCATAACTACCCTTGAACGTTAAAAGAACAAAATACAAAAAGCGCAGTTCTGTTACATTATAATCCAACAGATGCTTGCCTTTTTAGTTCTGAAGAGTAACTATAGCAAAACAAGTCAGCTATATGAAAAGGTGATGAAAGCTTATGATATGGCTGCAAAATCTGAGTAATTTTGTGCGTACCCAGCAATTTATATCTAATACACTTAACGGTAGAGTTTGGCAAGGGGGAGAGGGTGTGGGTACAAACCAGGATGCTGTTCAGTTAAAGCTTACGAGGCTGGATTCTTCTAACTTCCCCCCCCTCTGGAAGGATCCCTGGGATGTCTCCGCTGTGTCCTGGCAGCAGGTACTGTCAGCATCTCTGCACATCAGCTCCTGAGTTCGCTGAGGCTGAGCTAGGTGTGCGCTTCAGACCCGGTCCTTCCTCCACGTGGTTCAAATGCATCTTGAACGTAGCAGACCCCAGTTAGAGCAGGGGACCAGCACATCTAGACCCCCCCTAAGTCTTCCTGTGGCCAATGCCTGCAAGGCTGATGCTGCACTCATCCGGCAGCGGTCCAGGGAGTTTGAAGCTTGGTGGCATATACCCACAAAAATCAGGTGGTGATGGGGACCCTTGGCAGAGCCCAGCCTCGAGCCAAGGCTTCTTCAGTCCTGAAGGACTCAGAGGCTTGGGCTCCCCTCAAAAGTGGGAGGCCACGCTTAATCTCTGCCTTTAGTGAGCAATTATTTATTATTACTTACAAAAAGCTCCCGCATCCTCGGGCTTACTTCAAGTTTGACATTGTAGCTCTGTGGATTTTAGTATCTTGAAAAGATTGTCGGTATTAGGGGGCGGTTTGTGCAAGAGAAGAGAAATTAGATTTATTTTGATTCAGGATATAAACCAGAGTTGAAAGCATCATTTAAAAGCTACAAGGTAGGATATGAATCAATGGGTTTATAGGCGCATGACACTAGTCAAACGATATCCAGGTATTCCTGTGATCCAGGTGTCACAGGTATTTCTGCTTGTGGGAAGAGCTTTCTTGATAAAGAAAGAAGTTTTCTTGACACTTAAGAAGCCAAGGTGAGGCAAGAGACATTTTAGCAAGCTTTTATGTTTGGAACTTATTTTTTTGAAGATTACCTTTTCTCAAATGCAAGGTTTCAGCCTAGCCTAGCCTAATTCATGTACCATTACTTGAATTGAGAGCTCTATCGGCTTTCATTATGTTGAAAAAACATCTGTGCAATAATTTTTCTACTTCAAGCATTTTTATGGATGCACTGCTGTCTGGCCTCTTTTTTTGTTTGATTTTCTAAGTGACAGTCACTCAGAAAAATTGGATAATGGCCATATCACCATATCTATAGTCTTAAATTATGTCTAATAACATTTCTCTTGATTATTCTGCATTTTATTAAGAAGGACATTTCCTCCCAAGAACTTGGGAGTCACTGAACATCCAAATAAGGAGAACAGCTTTTTGTTTACATACTTTAATTAACTTTTTATCACTTATACCATTAACAGAATAAATATATGTCTGTTTCAAAAAAATAGCAGTGATATGATATATTATATGTCTGCAAATTTTCATCTGCTTCATAATGGGTAGTTCTTGCAAAACAGGTCAATACATTATTTGGATACCAAATGTTCACTATTAAAACCTATTATCCAGTATAGCATTATAGATGTGAATGTGGCTACTTTAGAAAATGTTTACAAGTTATTAAAGTAAGTTCTAGCTAACGCAGTAAGGTATTAGAACCAAACACACTAGAAAAATGTGCGTGAAAGACAGAAAATTTGGATTAATTATTTCCTGATTAATGATCTCAAAAAACGACAAATCCTTTTAACCACTGTTTTGCATTACCTCTACTATTTTGGAAAAGCATTGATTTCAAGGGGCCTTACACAGAACAGACACGTTCTTAAATGTTCCTGCGTGGGCCTGCATTCAGGGATGTGTAAAGCAAATGGTGGCCTTAGTCTTTTCTTAAGAATGGGGTGTGCTACAGGTATGCCAGGTCTTCCTTCTCACAGCTTAGAAACAAAAACAGAGTTATAAAAAAAGGATCACAGCAATTCTCTCTAGAGCCTGGAAGCCATAAACTGAATAGAAATCAGAGAATCAGCTTTTGGAAGAGGCAAACTATGATTTAGTTGTCTGCGCATGTTAATAAGATGATGCACAAGAGAAGCATTCATTTTTAGTCTTGTTAGGAGAGTGAATGTACTTCATTTAGATGAAGTTTACAGAGTATTTTTTTGGTATTGTACATTGCAAATAATTCAAAAGTTATTAGATCATATGGTTATCTTCTTTAATTTCTCTAATATTGATCAGAAACTTTAATGCTTCTATTTAACTCATTTAGGAATATTGACCCTAATGTAATAGACTTTAGGCATTATGTTAGGATGAATGTGGTATCGGATAGAAAGGGCTCCAACTAGCTGTATCAGTAAAGCCACATCTTAACAAAGAAGGCTGCAAATCCCTTGATGGAAAGATGTATGATATTGTTGCTGCAGTGCATTGGAATGATGTAATATAATCTAGATTGCTCTTGTCTTAAATATTCTGTGATTCGTTAAGAGTTTCATGAAATCTTTTCATTAGGTGTTTCATCATAATGTTGTTTGAGTTTGTTTCAAAGAAAGGTAAAGAATGAAATGAATATTAAAATGAATGAATGGATTCATTAAGGAATAAATCAAGTGAATTTGATATCAGAAATGGAGTCTACCTATTATGATGGCAATAAAACTGAAATTGGGTAAAATTCTGCCCTTATTTGAGACAATGGCACAGTTCCCATTGTGTTTTAAAACCAACAGACTAAATTCTACTTTCATTAACCAGGGCAAGAGGGTGTAGACAGTGGGATTTCAGTAGAATTTTTAGGGATTTATCACTGTTAATCAGAGTAGAATTTGGCTTAATAGCTCCATGTGTCGTTGGAGAATGCCTACGGTTACCATTTTTAATATCTTCTGTCTACATCCTCCTATACAGCTCCGGCAGTGTCTACAGAGTAGTAGAATGAAAATTGTTATCAGGATTTTAATGAATCATGAATAACAAAATATAAACGTGGAATCTGGAAACAGAAACATAATGAATCGTGTATTTGGGTTCATTGTGCCCAGTCATGGTCATGAGTTAAGAAAAACAAAACAGAAAGAAAATGGTTGTAGTAAGCAGAAAAGAGGAGAGGCTGTTTGGCTCCATTTATGAAGTGCAGGAAAACTGGCATGGAAAAATAAAGGAGACTCAAAAAGGAGTCACATCAAAGAAAGGCAATGTGGTCTCCAGAAATCTCTTTATAGCAATGCCTCTTAGTAGTCCAGCTGAAAACACAATTTCTGCTTCAAATATTGTGTAAGATTTAATGTCAATCAGTAGATGTATGTTTAGAAATCTATATTTGCAGAAGGCTGCAGATTTAAGTGATAGGGGTGAGAAGCAATAGTTCCTTTTATGGTCACATTAGCATCAACCTGCCTGCCTTTGTCTTTTTCTTCCTCCGCTTTGTGAAAAATGCATCTTCCTTGCAAAATGATCTTAAAGCTTACTTTTTCCCCCCTGATTTTTAATTTTTTTCTTGGAGAAGAGAGTTCAGTCTTCCATGTCTGAGTCACTCTTTATCCTTGCAATGCCTCCTACCCAAGAAGTGGAAACAACCAACTGCTTGAAGTTATCACATGCATTTTAAAAGGTGATACACTTTCACCAGATCTTTAAACTCAGCAGGGAATGTGAGCTTGTAACGGTCTAGGCCAAATCTTAAAATTAAGAAGTGCTGTGGAAAGGTAAGAAAGCACGGGATGAGGACTCTTCGTTACAAAATGGGTAAAGCAGACAATGCAGCCTGGACAATAAGCATGTCAAAGGTTTTCTGCTCGAGGTGAGCAGGGTTTCAACTGCTGTCCTACGACTGGCTTTCTCATGCTGTAGGTGAAGTCTACGGCCCTGAAGTCAGGGGAGGCTGACAGGTAGGAGAAAACATTAGTTAGATAAACCTAGAAGCGTTTTTCCTGCACCCAACTATAGATGAGAAGACATACGTTTGTGCAGTGAGGGTAAATGACCATGGGGATATAGTATATTCTCCACCACTTCCAGTTTTCACAGTAAGAAGAAAGATTTTAGGCAAGCTATTGAGTCTCAGAGGTCTCTCAGAAAGCAACACAGCAGAGCTGGACGTCCTCACACATTTACCCAATAGACAATCTATGTATGCTCTCAGTTACTCAGGTAGGAAAGGTTGGCAGGACGTGGTGATATCTTTAATTAATTTTAGTCATACAGGTTGGAAGAAACAGAGGAGATTTCAGCATATCAGCCTTTCTCCCAGCCTGAAAAAGATGTTTCCTGCTTCTGTTTTAGACCAGAAGAACAACTCGTGTCCCCTTTCCCAGACCTTGTCTGTGATTTTTTTCCAGGCTACAATAATTTAATTTAAAACATGCTTTTCCTGTATCCTTAGACCATCATAGTAACCACAGCATTGCTACCAGTGCTGTAAGAGCAGCAGAAGGAGATTTTAAATCCAGAATAACTGCAGAGGGCAGTATTAACTCATCACTTAAACCCCACAGTGCCAGGGAATATCAATGTTCCTTGAGAATCCAAAATTATATTTTATATGTAAATAACACAGGGCTTTGATAAGCAAATTCAGCATGTATTGCCAAGAGCAAATATAGGAGAATTTTGTGATACATGATTTGTTGAAAAAGTACATATCTGTATTGCATTAAATTTTTTACATTCTAAATGGATGGAATAGGCTTTGTGCTCTGTAAGTACCTATTTTGTTTATGCTTTATTGTGGTATGTTACAATACAGTGGTGTTCATCAACAGCTGATAGTTTTTTATAATATGAACACAACCACAAAAGAAAGATTGACAGGAAAACAAGTTTGACACTGTTCTTGTTTCTCCCTGGTGCATTTCAAGTCAGTAAGACTTACTACAACTAGGAACTAATTCTCTTTAACATAATGTTTATTTACATGGATATCCAATTTTTAGTAGTAGTGAAGTTATTGTTCTTTTTATAATTTCTGTGACTATAAGACAATTTTTCAGGGAATAGGGCAAACTCAAATCTTTTGTCATGGATATGTTGTCTTGTAAGCGCACTCTCCAAGAGAAAGAGTTCAAAATATGTTCCCCCCTTGTATACAAATTAAGACTCCCATTTTCTCATTTTCATCCCAGAGCTTACTAATAATATTTCCCCGTTTGAAAGTATGTGGTTTTATGGGTGTCAAAATTTTATGGAAGTTCCATCGCAAATTTTCAGTGCAGAAAAGAAGCAATAATGTGCACTCCATTCAGATAGGCACCTGCCCTATTTCTCAGTCTTGCTCAGTAGATCATTATTTTCCAGCAGTACTTCCAGACTCCTGCTGCAGTTCAGAGAGCTTATCCAACAAACTTTCCCTTCTGGTCTTCTGGTACTGTTTATTCCATTTAATCTGACCTTGACTTCTCCCTTTTGTTACTGCCTGACCCTGTGTGTATATCTGGTAAATATTATTAGAATATGTAGTTGCACATTTTTCCGTGCCATACCTATGTAAAATTTATCTTCCATCTCAGTAAAATTAAATGTTTCTGCTTATGTATGTACAAGGGGTCGTGTGTGTATACACATTGTGCTCGACCTGAAAAAGCTCTGAAGCTCACTCCTATGGTTGCTCATCTCTGTAGATTCAGAAGATCACAAGAGCCTGATGGGAAATCACTTTTTCTTCTGAGGACACTTCACAGTTACTTGCAGCTGCCATATCTGCTCCATTTCTAAGTTTTACACCAAGAAATTTAAATTTTAGTTTATGCTGTCCATGTAAAAAACCAGAAAGCAGACACCAGATCTTGCCACGAAACCACCATTTAAAAAATACAAGCTGCACCAAGAAAGATGGATCTTCCCATCATGCAGAAGATCTCCAGTCTTCCCTGTCTCAGTAGCAGCACCAAGTGGGATGTCTTTAGCCTGCGACAATATTTGCCTAAAATTTATGGCCCTCCCCCATCTGCTTTTTCTAGTTCATGATGTGCATGTATACATATATATTTACACACACACACATATATATATATATTCCTCCTAGCATTTATTTTAATAGAAAAGTTCACTGTTTAAAACAGATTAGGGTTAATACAGAGTTTTACTTAGAATTTTCGAAAAAGACTCCACAGATGCAAGTGGATGCTAACTGCCTGCTGCTATAACAATTTGTCCTCCATCCTGAATAATATGTTTAATCATGCCATAACAACAACAGCCAGCAGCATGTTGACTAACACTGCTTCAGCCTGCACGCTGTGTAGAGACTGATTATGTTGGCGCGTGAAGATAGGCATGGGAATGGATTTAAACAGCAGTCAGAAACTTTATTAACATGTCCCTGGGAAAGAAGCTCTGGCTTTTCTACTTTCTAAAGTTGTCACATATCAGTTATTAAGGTGAGGACAACATGGAAGTTAAGATAATACAGATGGCAGTGCTATGATATTTGTTGTTTTCAAAGCCTTTTGTCACAATGGATGTGGAAATAGATTTTAGGATTTGAGAGGACTAGCTTGTTGGTTTCTAATAACAGATATAAGAGTATTTGGAATCTTGGATGTAAGAATGAGGTAAGTCTTTATCAATGTTTTATGTATATAGATGATATATTTAAAAAGAAAGGTTATATGATTCATGTTAATAGCATAACAACAGCATTACACTGCTGGATATTCATGTTAGGTTTGACATACATGCAAACCAAGTAATGAATCTGTTTCAACACCAAGGGTCCTTATAGACATTTAAGGTGCCTTCATAGTTAATATTTGATGACGCTGTTATCCAGTTGACATTATAAGGAAGATTTAAGTGCAATTTTTCCAACAGAAAAAGATCTGTTCTGTGTTTCATTAGGTAAAACGCAATAGTTTGTACATAGATAAGTGAATCAGGTGGGTTATGGCTTAAAAACTGCAATTTTGAGTTTTTTATTCTGATGAAGGAATGGCTCTTTTGCTAAGAATGGGTACCTGTTGTTCATTTGGCCCATTTTCCACAAAGCCAGACAGACTCTAAGCATGGAAACAACCCGCTAGGATAATGGTATCACCATAATTTTCTAACAAACTGGTAGCTGCAATGCTGTAAGAAGGAATGCTAAAATGTGTCTTGCTATCTTTACTGTACAGTAATTCTTGAGATGATTTTGCCCAGTTTCATGTGACTGCTTCAAAAGATGAGCCTAATTAAGGACTGGCTGATCAAACATCTGGCGTAACTTGTGGCCAGAAGGAGCATCCCTCTGCAGCTTCCCTGGCGATCAGCTCTGTGGTGGGTTGACCCTGGCTGGATGCCAGGCGCCCACCAAAGCCGCTCTATCACTCCCCTCCTCAGCTGGACAGGGGAGAGAAAATAAAACGAAAGGCTTCTGGGTCAAGATAAGGACAGGGAGAGATCACTCACCAATTACCGTCATGCGGAAAACAGACTCAACTTGGGGAAAAATTAATTTAATTTATTACCAATCAAATCAGAGTACGGTAATGAGTAATATAACCAAATCTTAAAAACACCTTCCCCCACCCCTGCCTTCTTTCTGGGCATAAGTCCACTCCTGATTTTCTCTACCTCCTCCCCACCAGAAGCACAGGAGGAGAGGGAATAGAGGTTGGGGTCAGTTCATCTCACGTTGTCTCTGCTACTCCTTCCTCCTCAGGGGGAAGACTCCTCACACTTGTCCCCTGCTCCAGCGTGGGGTCCCTCCCACAGGAGACAGTCCTCCACCAACTTCTCCAACCTGGGTCCTTCCCACGGGCTGCAGTTCTTCACAAACTGCTCCAGTGTGGGTCCGTTCAACAGGCTGCAGTCCTTCACGCACAGACTGCTCCAGTGTGGGTCCCCCGCGGGGTCACAAGTCCTGCCAGAAAGCCCGCTCCAGCGTGGGGTTCCCACAGGATCACAGCCTCCTTCGGGCATCCCCCTGCTCCGGCATGGGGTCCTCCTTGGGCTGCAGGTGGAGATCCGCTCCACCGTGGACCTCCCTGGGCTGCAGGAGGACAGCCTGCCTCACCATGGGCTTCCCCACGGGCTGCAGGGGAATCTCTGCTCCGGCACCTGGAGCACCTCCTCCCCCTCCTCCTCCTCCTTCTTCACTGACCTGGGGGTCTGCAGGGCTGTTTCTCTCACATGTTCCCACTCCTCTCTCCAGCTGCCATTGCTGCACAGCAGTTTTTCCCCCTTAAATCTGTTCTCCCAGAGGCACTACCACCATCACTGATGGGCTCAGCCTTGGCCAGCGGTGGGTCCATCTTGGAGCCGGCTGGCATTGACTCTGTTGGACATAAGGGAACCTTCTAGCAGCTTCTCACAGAAGCCACCCCTGTGGCCCCCCCGCTACCAAAATCTTGCTATGCAAATCCAATGCAAGCTCATACTTCAGAAATTTCCCAGCACCTTCTGTATGAACTCCCTCTCTGGCACTCACCTGCCCTGACCAGGCTGAGACCACTGGGGCTGTAGGAGCACCAGGGTGATACCTCTTCGGGCAAGACCTACCTGGGGGTATAGCATATGGAGCTGTATAGAATCTTATTCTCTGAGACCTATTGTCACTGTCACTACAGTAATCCAGCTACAAGCGAAGGCGTAAAAGGCTCTGATACACGGCCTAGGGTTTGCATCAAAAACGAAGCAGTATTTTAAAGCAATTTTGTCAATAAATTAATCTGTAGCCACGGTGCTAATGGCGTGTGTATCACACTGATAAGAAGCAGTAGTGGAGCAGGAGCAGCGTGCGGAGCTCTTCTCCGTGCGAGGGTGGTTAGGGGGTCGTGGTGGGAGGCACTGCAGCTGGGTGGGAGTCTGACTTCTCCATCGCCAGAAGAGGAAAACAGATACCCTGTTCATATCAAACAACAACTATGCACATTGTTCTGCTCCCAAACCTACTCCGTGAGATAACAGAGGGAAGCCTGTAAATCATTCCCCTTGCGGCATTGCTGGGTGCCTTGCTATTACCGTTGCAATGAGATACACTTTTTGTCCATGGGAGTACGCTCAAGACATTGAACGTTTTGCTGCAATTCTATTCACTGCCTGCAGCTCTATCAGCAAGATAAACTTGGAGGCTTTCAGGAATGCTGGAAGGTCTACATACTCCTTGGAGACAAAATAAAATACTGTGCTCTTTGTAGATATGATAACAGGTTATTAAATAAAGCGTGCGAATAAGAAATCGGGAAAGCATATGAAAAAAATATTAGGCGTATCTGGGTTGATCACATAGTTGGCACCTCTGAAGAGCCTCTAAGTAGCTCGTATTTTTACAGTATGATTTTTGAGCCCAGAGCACATTTCAGTATCACCTGTGTGAGACAGGCCTTTTAGAGTGCTCTTACTGCACTTCACAGGCCATTATCATCCATTAGGTAAAGGAAAAAGCCTAAGCACTGCTGAGTTGTACCCAGTTGTGCCTCTGCTCTTTGCTTTATAACAAACCTGCAAATAGTTGCAACCTTCTTATTGCAGCCTTAAAGTAGAAATGCTATGTTGGGAAAAAGGGCAGCTTGCTTTAGTTCGGTGGTTAGTGGATGGATTTTCAGTGAAAAATAAATGATTAAAGACATATGCAATATGTTTACTTCTGTTAAACTCCTTTCTTTCTTCTGGAAGTCTCCCCCCTCCCCTTCCTCCTCTTGTTTTCTTTAAACAGGAGGGAGCACTGCAAAACTGCAGATATATGTCATTCCTAAGCATTTTGCAGACCTTACTTACTTGCTATGAAGTAATGATTTTCAATATGTTTTAGCCAGATTTTTCTGAGGTACAAGTGATCTATCCAAAGATGCCAAACAAAGAGGTCCTAGGCCATTTCAATCTGTATTTTAGCTACCAGGCTATTCTTTTCTGGGCAGTGTAATTCCAGTTTTTTTAACGTGAGTGTCTATGACACAAGAAAACATCAAGATGGCATTAAAATGCAGATTATTTTGGAAAAATAAATGTATATTAGAAAGTCACTTTAGTAATGAGTCATCAGCAATCTTCTGAAGAGGACCTTCATAATTTGCCATTCCATGTAGACATTAGTTGCTCATTTTGAAAGGTAAAATGGGTAACTTTAAATCTGTTGTGTAACATCAGAATTGCTATGCAGAAGATAGAGAGTTTAATATATATTTATTAAAGAGTGTTAGTATCTAATATTTCAAATGACAAGCATACCATGCCTGTATTACTGCTGTTTAAATGCCATTGGTAAGTAGGGCTAGCTGAATAAATGATTGCAGGCATAATATTGTTAAGGAAAGATGGAATGGAAAGATTTCATCATTGGAAAGGTGAGACAAGAATGCTGCCATCTAAGAGCGCCAGGTGTCCCTTTGGGCATTGGTTGAAATGTTGGAGCTGTATAAAAAAGGGAAATGGAATACCTGCCTTGACAGAAATGAATGCAAATTGAGCTCCATTTGGAGAGGGGAGGAAACAACCACGATGACAACAAATTCAAATAAACACACCCTGTATGTGAAAACAACCCTAGTGCAAGCCCTTAATGTCTTCCCGTTGTTTGGCTGGTGTGTTGTTAAATCAATCACAATGCACAGATGGTCTCTTTGGGTATGATGCGGCACGTCAGGGTGTGACGTAGCATCGCAGACGTAACAAGCCACAGCAGAGAGTTTGTAAGCCATGAGGGGAGGGGAAACAAAATTATTTTAGCTGTAGCTCTCTCTTGTTAACACATAACTGGGTCTTTGCTACCACAGAAAGTAACTTCTGAAGGGTCTAAATGCAGGTCTAAACCTGTGGGACTGGATAGCACCATGGATGGGAATGCAAAATCAGAGAGCACTTTGACACAGTTTACCTTTATAGAGCCAAACACCGAAGATCCAGGATAAGTCAGGACCTCATCCAGGTTTTTCTTTCCTGGTTCCAGGAAATTAACTTTGGAGTACTTTTATAGACACTGAAGGAGATAGTTTATAAATTATAATGTATATATACATATAATTGATAACAGGGGAAAATTTACAGACATTTTATAGCCCTTGAGCAGCATGATAGGCTATATTCAGGATCCTTACTTGTGGCTGATTAGCTTTATCTCTGTCATTCTCCAGCTATCTGATAAACAGCCTACATTTGCTTGATCAGCTGATATAGCAACAAAATGTGGCATTTAAGTTTATGCTCATTTTCTGTAGCAGGTGCTGCTATGAAATAACCATATAACTGGAACAGTCAGTGGTTAGTTGCTGTCATCCAGGGGTAAAAATGTCCAGGAACACAATGAACAAGCCAAATAATCTTCTCATTTTCATAATTTTCATTGCTAAAACAAGCAGTAGGATTCAATGAATTAGTTGTAGTTATGGAAAGAAAAAAACACCAAAATGTAAAATAGGAGGAGAACTGACCCTATTTAGTGTGCCCACTATATCACAAATTAAGATTCTTGTTCTGGATATTACTGATGATATAAAGAATTTAGGCATAAGCAAAGCACCACTTCATAAATTTTTATATTGCCCATGATGTGGATAATTCGCTTTGTTAGTGCATGCTTAGTAACAAATATTTTAGTCAAGCTGCAGGTGAATATAGGGACAAAATAGCACCCTTAGTTAGGACTAATGACTGAATTTGACTGTAGAGGTAATCAGGGTAGGAGGAAGCACCATAAGAGCAGAAGCAAGTCCAGCTGGCTATCCGAGAGACACAGGCATGTCTGACATATGGCAACGCCTGAGAGCTTTGAAAACTCCCAAATAGGTATCACCCTCAGCAGGAATTTACAGCCCCTAAGCAGCCTAAAGTCAATATAACGTGTTAAGGAAAAAAGACCATCATTTTACCCCTCAGCATGCAGTGTGTCAAGCATTTCTTGGGAAATAGTAACGTGCAGATCACTAATGTGATTACTCTGGGACCACATCATCAGTGTAGCAGCGGCCAATGTGGGAACGTGATTTTCAAACATAGTCTTGTGTTTTAGTAGCTGCGAATAAATGTGCTGGTGCAAGAGGAAAGAAAAATGAACTATAGCTCTAACACACGTATGCAAAAACATGCGATTGCTTGTCATGGTGACAGCAGCAGGCTCCACAGTGCCAGCAGCAGGTTCTCATTCATCCAGCCGTGCTCTTCAGATTACCAGTGATCCTGCTGGTGTTGAGTATTCCCTGGGAAGGACGTCGTATGGGGCTGGCAGGGCAACGATGCTGCTGCTGCTGCTGCACCTTCGCGTCTTTGCATTGGCAGCTGCAGCAGCATCACAGGGAAATATCCTTGGCGGGCTAACCTTGCCTTTTGATGCTCGCCACTTTAGCAAATAAAGCTTTCTCTTCCATAATAATTTCATGTGTAGTTGGTTGCCAAGTGCCTTACAATGACTAACTCCGGTAAGAGCACTTCTGCTAGCTGGATACAGCTGACACGGGACTGCAATCTCAAAATGCCTTCATGGTTCTCCGCTGTTTTCAACACACTGCGACACTCCAGCGAAACTTGACCTAGTTCTCGTGGTGGCTGCTGCTGCTGATTCTCCCAGGCTCTTTTCTTGCGGGGTGCAGTAAGGAACACAGGGGCTACATACAGCGCTTGTTTGCCTTTCCTGGACCTCTTTTTGTAGAGGACGTCAACAAGATTAAGCCCCGTCAGGTTGCTTGGCATTCATGATTTTTGAAGCAAATGAAAGCAAGGGGTGACTATGAATTGTCACAGACATCAAACTTGGATCTTTCTCAGCCAGTTGATGATGAAGGTAAGCCATAAAATTCCAGTTCCAGTATGTCTCCTAAAATGACAGATAATCCAGGGTTGGCTCGAAACACAGATGTGTCCATTTTACCAAGCTGCTGTCAGTAGGTTACCTGAGCCAAGAAACTCACATCTCATATAATTGCCACAGGTGTTAGGTATGGTATTTATAAGCAGTTACACAGTCTTCAGCTATTTCCAGCTCATTTTCTCGAACTCTGTTCATAATTTCAAACCTTTGAGTCTTCCAGCAGAAACAACCTGACAATGACGGAAGCAGAAGCCAGGTTTCTTTCCCAGTTTTGTGAATGATAGCAACCCAAATGCAGCTGCTGCTGAGTTTGGGATTAAAACAATCTCCTCGGTTTATTCTAAACCCCAGGCCTCTGGAGACTTTATGCTTCCTCAGGTTATTTTACTCAAATTCAAACACAGTAATAACATGCACAGATTGGAGGTGGGGGGTAAACCTAACACAAACTGACAGAAGGAAGGTGTCCTTTTTTTTGGGAGACAAACAAGGAATATCTAAAGGCCTGATTCTTTTCAACATTCAAAACTTAAAAAATAACTAGTAGTGGTAGGATCCAACTCTTCTGAAAATCCCTCCTCTTTCTCAGTGCTTCTGAAATTCTAGTGCTTTCTATAAATTTCTAAAATTAAGTTTGAAAATGCTGATTTAGATGTCTGAAGTCAGGCACCAAGCAATGAGATCAGCCTCCTGAAGACCTTCATCTGCCACAGAAGAGTGAACTACCACCATCTACTCCTAAAAACTAGTTTTTAACAAAAAAATGTTGCCCAGCTGGCTCTGCTAGCTCACATGTGGATAGCTGCTCCTGTCCTGTTACTCCTTTTCTGCTAGTGATTTCTACTATTGAGAAAGAGACTGCAGTATAGAGAACCATGCAAACTCCTTGCTGCCTAAATGAAACATTTTAAACAAATTCTCTTGTCCTTTTCTTCTCCTACGCTCCTGACTTGTGCAAGGTTGCAAGCTCTTGCCTTAGGTTAAGGTGACCATTCGCTTCAAACGTTCACCTCTGTCTACCTGGACTTCCCCACACTATCTTAACTCTGCACTTCCTTCCCTCTATAGTACACTCACTACCTTTCAATGTAAATACCATCCTATATGAAAAAGCACAGAGTACAGCACTCCTTTTATCCCTCCCTTTCCTTTACTCTGTGTATCAGCACAATGCTCCTCCTTGCCTGGGCTTTCCTGGACAGATTCTTTCTCCTCATAGGCCTTGAATACCAAGTCTATGTATAGTTATTGCAAAAAGGAGCCCAAAACTCAATGAAAGTTCACATAAGGTCCTACTAGCTCTAGGAAAATATTTCTGTGCAAGTAAAAAATATGTAAAAGGATAAAGAGCTCTAAAAGGTGACTTAAAATTGAATAACAAATCAAGAAAAGGAACAAGGAGGAAAACTAATTTGTAGAGACTTCAGTCTCTGCCTAAATGAAACAGAAACGAACAGAGTTAGAGCATATCCAAGCTCAAAACACATCCAAAACTAATAATAATGACCAACAAGAATGAAATAAAAAACTAGTCATAAAATTAATCAATGAGATGCATAAGTCAGAGTGAGTTAATTTTCACAAAGCATTTGTTTTAATCAAAATAAAGCCATTGGATTGGTGCTTTCCCCATATTCAGTCCTTTCTGTTCCAGCTTGTCATTTATTTTTGATAAATTTGGAGACACACGTCTGGGAACAGGGATTGTTACCCTGTCACATTGTTGAAGTTGCTTTTACTATTCCAATTCTATGGTGAATATAAAAAGGACAATAAGATTCCATATAAGTAATTGCTGAATTTAATATTCGTACTACCAGTTTTAAAATGCACAGAGGAGACAAGAAATCTACCCTCATTCTTCTATTATCCCAGGGACCCAGATTTGTTCATTCTGAAGACAGTCACAGAGACAAATAAGGAACAGCTATTTGCACAAAATTTTGAATAAATAAATAGATTCAGTGAATTTATATGCTAGAGACTTTCATCTTACACTGCTATCTGTTCCTATTATCCCATGGAAATAAAGATTTGCTGGTTGCCTGCCCCAGCAAAAAAACCCAGTCCCTTTCCCCAGTTTTCACTCCCAACCAGTTTCACTTGTTCTGTTGTACCGAGTGAGGTGCTGGACTGGGAGGCTCTTCTTCCCAGGCTCGGCGATGAAAGCAACTCTCCCAGGCTGCAGTTCAGAAGAAGGATGCACTAATGGTCAGTGACCCAGCAGAGACATTGCTCTGCTGCAGATTACTCAAGTGCTGTGGAAAACAATCTTGTAATACTCCTTTTCAGATGAAAATGACCCTGATAGTGAAATTTAAGTTTCTTTCTATGTCCTTTGTGTATCACATTCAGAGTATTAGCATGAGAGACGTTTTTCAGCCAATCCAAGCCAGTCTAAACCCATGCTGCTGCTGAAGATCTCATGCTTCCCCTGGCCATGGCTGTATATTCCCATATGATGGCATCATCTCATGAGTTTAACCAGGTTATTAAGGTGACTGATCACAAATCGTTTTTTTTGGTATACAAAGTTTGCTTCCAGTCATTGCACAGCTATGTCGAGTTCTTTAATTGATAGAAGGGTAAGTGAGGGAACACAGGACCAACATGTGGGTGAGGACAGCAGCATCTCCTTCCCCTCTTTTGGTGGTACCTTGTCCTTAGACTGGCTGGAAGGGGTAGTGGAACTAGACTGCTACCTCCAGTTCTGATTTGTTTAGTAAAAGGGTTACTATCTGAAGGTTTTCAACTGCAGCTACCATTTAAACTATGTAAAAAAGTTTATTTTACCAGACTCAAAGTCTGGTGTTTAGTTCAAACACTTCACTTTTACAGATTTGCTCTTCCTCCCAGCAGTTTTCTGCATCAGATTTCATTCCTTTTCTTCTTGCCATGCAAAACTGCCTTTTCATTTCTTCCACCCCTCAAATTCCTTCCATCCTGGATTTCATCAGTGAAATCACCTTAGGTTTACCCTAAAATAATTTAGGAGTATTTAACAGACTGTGAATTGAAATTCAGGTCTCACGTGGTTCTGATTTTGCAGTGCAAATTATCCTGGAAAACGTGGCAGAAGACTGCCGAAACTGGAAATCGAAGGCAGTTGTTAGAAGAATCTGTGCTCAGGAATATCACAATAATATATGGAGAAAATGTACAACCAAGCTGAAAATAAAGAACAAATTGGTCCCATGGGTCAATCATTCAGCTGCAGTGCCTGCGCCACACGTCAGGACAAATGTCTTTCATAAGAACATAATTTGACAGATCTTTGGAGGGCAAACTGTGTTACTGCTGCTGTAATGCCAGTAATTCTCCCCCAGACTGTTCCTGACAAGTGTGTTGTTCATTCCCACCCACTCCAGCTGAGAAACAAATAGCCTTCCGGAAAGGGTCACCACATATTTTCTGTGAACCAGAGGACCAACAGCTAAAACCTCTGTGCATATCTGTCCTCAGACCCATCGAACCCCTCTGGATGCTGCCTTCAAAGAGGTCAAAAAGATTTGGGAAAGGGACTCCTCTGCATGCTGTCCTAAAGGAGATCAGGAAGAATGGAGAAAAGGCTGCTCCTGATAAAGTCTGTGGTGGACATGGCAGGTGGTTGCTTACGGATGAACACTTGCAAGACGTGACCGGTGTTATTGGGGAAAGGATTTGAGGGCAAGCAGAGAAGGTTTCAGCGCAGTCGTGTGAGCCGTGAGTGTTGCAGCAGGACTCCTGGCTGACTTCACCAGAGTTTCTTCTGATCCCTGGGGGAGCGTACGAGTGACGTTAAGAACTGAGCTGGCCCCATCCACGTCATTTTGTGTGTCTCTGCCAATAGATGTGAACAGAATCAGCAGCTGGTCTTATTCTCTTGTATTGCCCCAGCTCTCATTAATGGGGCAGCCTGAGTGCAGCCTTTTCTTTCTGCTTCCCCGCCGGCTAATCCCTGGGCCGGGGTAACAGACCTTGCCTTTCCCTTGGCCACATTCTCTATAATTTCGTTTAAAGATGTGTAGAGGCTAGGACTATTTAATTTGCTCTCTAACCTTTTTATTTTGATTCCTGGTATGGGATTTTTCTTCATGGGTCAAACTCCTAAGAGAACAGCATTCAAAATGTGAAATGCGAAAGCATTAGGAGAGCTGCGATGGCACAACATGTTATTGTCCTGCCTGTAATCTGAATAAGTTGTTAGCAGCAAAGTCCAGGAGTGAGTTTCAAATTTGCCATTCTCCCTTGTTGCGGAAACCATCTTTTTTCGAGCCAATGCCAGTTATTGTTTCGACGGCATTAAAGGGTGCTTTTGTAGATAACAACTCGAGAGAAACTCCGGTTGTCTTTGGCTGCAGTTCAAATGACCAGACACCCCGTTACCACTTGGTTAGACACAGGCAGGTTTTGGGCCAAGTCTGAAAGTCCACTTGATTCATACAAACACATTGTAAGTATGTAGTTATCACAGAGCTATGATATATTTCAGTTGTGTATTATACACGTTGATTTCTCCAGCATGGTCTGTTATTGTCAGAAACAGCAACTAGTGGGACAGCAGATATGTGACTATTGATGGGTGGGAAAAACAGCAGTATGTTTATTTTATGTCAATTTTGGTAAGTGTATCCCTGCTGATATTTTTTATTTGCACAGTTTAAGAACTTCAGAAATTACGTTAGGAAAAAAAAAAAAAGACATCTCTGACAGAGCAACGTCCATAAGCATTGGTGTGGTGAGCTTATAGGAAGAGTAGGTAATTGTACATTTATTTACCTGTGAAGGATTACAGTATCATTCTGATAGCTATTTGTGGAACATTTGGAAATCAACCATTCTTGCAATTATGTGCCAGACTGAAAAACAAAGCTGGTAAATAGCATCATGGAAGATTACCCCTGAATTTATGTCTCTCCAAAGCCATGGGGTACAGAGTCAGGAGAGTCCTGCCTTCTGTGTAGCCATTTTAATAGTTCTGAGGACATCTAGCTATAATTTGTGTAAGCACACACGCGGGTAAAGAAGCAAGCAATGCAAGATCAAGTTCAGCATTTCCTCTTTCAGGGCTAATGCGTAGCTAGTTCTTGAATTAAAACAGCTTTCTATTGTATCTTTGTTTGCTTAAGCATAATTGTAGGAGAAGGAGGCATGGATGTAACAAGTTACGTTAGGAGTTAAGTTAGTATGGAATAAACAAATACCAGGTTACCATTGAGAACTTCTACCATTGAGAACTAGTGACAAAAAGAAAAAAATCATAGATTCATACTTTGAGTAATTTGTCTATAATAATGCTCATTAACATTTTCTAGAAAAATTAACAAGATTTCTCACTCATTTTTTACATTAATAATAAAGTAATTTATACATGCTTGGGCTTGGAAATACTGTTTAATTGCTTCTGTTATAGTGACATATTAGTCCTCACAAAGTATTGTTATTCGAAATCATGTTCTAAAGCTTTAGTTCCCTCTTTGTCACTGCAAAAGAGCAAGCTGGCTATACTAGGCACTTATAATCCCAGCGGGGCATGTTTACTGCTTGTATAACTGTCATGTTCTTGCTTTCAGTTCTTTGCTTTCATTTTTAATATCAGAGATTACAGACTGTATCTGGTACAGATTTACAGTCACAGACTTCTGCAAATAGTCCTCTGAGAATAAGTACTTCTCCATTGTCTTATTACTTTCTTTCAAATCAGCTCATTAAGCATCAGAGGATTATTCACACCAGATAAAAAAGCATTGTAAAGCATGGCTGAACACTTTCCATCTTGCTCTGTCTACATCTCAAACACAAAATGTAAGCAAGTGGGATCTGCTCCCTGCCCACCAGGCACCTTCTAGGGAGGGATGGGACCACATATTTGGGAGAAAGGAGGGAGAGGAGGAGGAGAGGAGAGGAGGGGAGAGGAGAGGAGAGAGGAGAGGATCACCTCTTTCAGAAGAAGCCAGCTGGAAGCTTAGACCAGCCCATCTCACGGTTGAGATGTGGCTGCGCAGTGCAGGACTAGAGCCTATGAGCCTTCTGGTTAATATTTCCTACCTTTAAAAGGGCTGTCCTACACCCTTTAGGTTCAGTTCTGAGTAAAGAAATATTTTCATTTGGCAATGCATTTGGCACAGCTGAAGTACAAAATGAGAGCAAAATAAACAGAAGTAAATATCTCAAAATGTCCAATACTGTGAGAATCTTGCCCTAGGAATACATAATGATTCCTAAGCTCAGGCTTCCACCTGCATGCCTGTAATTCAGTAAAAATATGATGATACAAAAATATCGTCATTTCTGTTTACACTTTAGTTACAAAAATGTTTGTACTTGTTTTTACCTATCCAGGATGTTTTAAGTACCTTTAAGAGTCTGTAAGCATGATCTTTCTAATATTGTTTTAAAATCTAGATGATGGAATAACCATATTGTTGTTTCTTTGTGAATAAAATGTATATATATATATAAGGAAGCAGAGAAAACTTAGGTACTGTGATACTGAAAATTGTTCTGAGGTAAGTCATTGCTCTGCTGTGAAACTTTGTACTTTCTGAACATACTAAATATTGATTCTAACAATTCTGCTTTATCTCCCCAGTCACTACAGAGTTACTAAGGCAAGTCCATAGGATACGTGGCAAGAATAAAAAAAGGAAACAATTATCTTCTATTAGTTACTGAGATAGGTTCAACTTTATTAGTAGAAGTTATTTATCTTTGAAGAAGATACATACCATTTATCTACAGTCTGTCTCATTTGGAAAGTGTAAATATTTTGCCATTTTATAAGCAGTCAGGAAAATTTCCGTACCTCTTTGTGAAACCACCTAACATTAGATGCTCTTTCCAATACAGAGAAATATTTGCCAGTTAGATCATAGCAATCTTACTTATCACTTAGAAATGTTGACATCCTGATACATTAAAGTTTTACTTCACTAATTGGTATCATTAAAATATCACTGTGAGGGGGCTTAATTTGAAGTCTCTGTGAGCTAAATTAATTGTGTATTCTCAGACTGAAAGTCACAAAGAAGGTACTGATCGAGTCTGAAATTAATTCCGTATTGAAAGTACCTTGCAAGTGATTTATCTAGGAGAGAGCAGGGTAATGTTCCTGCTTTGAAGTGGGTAACAGTTCTACTTTAAAGCAGAAGGATATGATAAGGATGCAGATAATTTATAACAGCTAAAATATTAATTTTAACACACAAAAGCCATTATACTATTACCAAGCAGAGATGTCAGGAAAATAATGGACAAAATACCTTTACAACTGCAAAGCACATAGAGACTGTCCTTTTATCACGTATCCTTTGCTGGCAAAGTCAGCTTGTGAAGTTTCTGCTGCTCAGTCCTCTCAGCCCCATCTTTCCCGATTCCTTCAGAAGCTCTTTCTTTGTCAGACATGCTGCTACAACCTTTTGTGGGAAACTTTGTCATTGTGAGGATCTCCATTAAAATAATCAGTCCTTAAAAGGAAAACTGTTACTTTCACTTGGTCTTTGCACCAATCTTTACTGCAAAAAACAGTTGAATGGGTGCAAATGAGGGACAGCAAAAGACAGTATAGGAGCAGGTACAACAGGAAAATTAGGAATCCCTAAAAATGACTTTTCTGCAAAAGAAAGCATGCCATGTAGCTCTAACTAATAGGTCATATTACCTTATCATTGAGGGACAGAACAACCTAGAACCACCTTTCACACAGTCTCTTTTCTCAGGGAACAGCTCCAATGAAGCCAACAGAGTTGAACTGGTGTGAAAACGGAAGAATTTAAAATAATCAAGTGAGGTTAGCTTCTAAATGGGATCATGATCAAGCTCCTTTAGCTTAATTATCTCAGGCTATATGCTCAGCTGTAGCCCTGTACGAGGCAAAAAACCGGGCCCCCTGAGGACCGCCACGTAAGCAGGTTGTGACCTTGCACGTCTGTGGTTCAACGTGACAGGTCTCTGCCCTTTGCCTCCGCCAGCCAGCAGAGCTACACAGCTGCAAACGGGGGATCAAGTGCAGTGATGCTGCTGACATTTCTAGGCACTGAAGACACCTCCTGAAACCTTGCTAGCATCCTCTACCAGACCGTGTCGAAGGACACTCTGTCATATTTGTACTTGCACTCCAGATGGAATCCATGCTCTTCACTTTACTTTCAAAGTGAGAGCTAGGTTAGTTCTGCATGCATTTGTTCCCACAAGTAAATAAAAGAGAATTATGAGGTTATACGGTTTATATTGTGGATATGGTTTTGAGGAACCTTCTGGGACGAGACAGTTTCACAGGAGCTGCTGTGGTTTTTTGTCACCGTGGTCCTGCCCTCCCCAGCACCCCTTTCCTCTGCCATGCTTTCCCCCTGCCCTCTTCATGCTGGCTCCAGCACTCATCAGCCTGCAGTGAGCCATTTCAGATCATTAACCAAGCAGAAAACAATTCATTATTCTTTGTAGCTAGATTTGCAGTACTTAGAGATGGAAAAAGAATTGAAATGAGCTTCAGAGCTTCAAGCAATACCCACAGTTTCATCTCAGCCATCCCAGAAATCTAATTTTAAACCATCCTCTGCAGATCTGCAGAGAGCAACCCACTGTTCTATCTGATTTTAGCTGTTGATAGACTGCATTCCACAGCACTTGCAGAAACAGAAAGCTGTTGTGAATACAAGTTTCCTTCATAAGCCAAACCCCTCTAATTCAGCACTTAATTTTCCAGCTTAACTGCAAGCTTCATCACTGATACTCGACTTTCTTTCAGAACACGGATAAAATCATTAAGCAACAGAGGCCGAAGAATTGATCTCTACAGGGTACCACGAGAAACACAATCACTCAGTAATGATTCCTTATTTATAATTACTACTGGGACTTGTCATTTAATCTGTCCTAAATTCATTAGTGCCATGTTGATACTGCACCACCCTAGATAATTGATCAAGATGTCATGCAACACTAAGTCAAATGCCTTACAGGAACAAGTCTGCTACATCAAAAATACTATCTTTATCAACCCAACTTGCAATCTCATCAAGAAGTGACTCCAATAGCAGCAGAGAAAAAAATGTCTTTCAAACCGTGAAAGCACATAGAGGCTGTTCTTTTATCACGTTTTCTTGGCCAGCAAAGTTAGCTTGTGAAGTTTCTGCTCCTCAGTCCTCTCAGCCCCATCTTTCCTGACTCCTGCAGCAGCCATTCTATCACTTTGCCCAGGATCAATGCCATGGCTGATGGATTAATCACCTTTTACATTATCTTACTAAATTTTGTTGACTAGCCATGCAATGCTAGTCTTCTGCCAGCTCAGGGAGCTTCTTGCCCAGCTGCTGGATGAAGCCCTCTGGAGCTGCTGGTTTAGAAAACTCTATCGTTATTGACCACCCTGTTCTGAATGACAGTTTAGTTAGCACGTGTTTAGTCATCAGTCTTCTTCAACAGGAACAGTTTGTTTGCTTTTTCCCAAATGCAGAACATAAACTTCACTGAAAAATCTGAGCCTCTCTGAGTTATTATTGAGATCTCCACAATACTTACCTAACGACAGGCCAATGCTACTAGTCCATTATTTTTTTTCTTAATCATCAGAAGTTTCTTTGTACTGACCTTAATGTTTCTGTTTTATGGTTTTTTTTGCTTCATTTTCTATCATTCTCGGCATATAGCACAGCTTTTGATAACAGCGTACGAATTTTTCTATTTGAATAATGTTGGTGGTCTTGTGGATGAGATTATGATAGCTGCTATTTAACATCAGCCTTACTTGAAGCTGAAAGTAGGCCAGCCAAAGCATTTTTAATTAGCATGGTGGGGCAAAAAGATTAAACACTAGGCTGTGGTTTTAGCACATCTCATTTTTCTTGGAAAAGTATTGTCTGCTTTTTTAGCATGGGCTCTTATGAAAAGGAGGTTTATGTGATCATGATGAGCATTTATTTGTGTGCGTGTGCAGCTAGCTTTCCTTCCTTCATATCCTCACTAATATTTGAACCTATAGTTTGGTTTCCCCTCAGTTTGCTGGGGCTAAGATACCCCCAAATTGCCAAAAAATCCACAAAAAATCAACAGCCAAGATCCAGCAGAAAAGCTAATTGTAGGGGTGACTGCCATCATAATTTCCTTCCCTAGAAGATCGATATGGCATTACACTTGCCACAGCCATGAGCAGCGTGGCAGCCAGCGCTTGTGCACCGTCAGACAGATCTGTGGGAAACCAGGCTTCCTTGTTTCCCGTAGTCATGCACGAAAACTACGTAGTTTGTTCAAAAATTACTTCTCCTACTTGACTAGATCGCAATTGCTTTCAACATTGTGAATTGCCCATGAAAAGCACAGAGAATTTGTATGACCCCTGCCATGTTTACTAAACCCTAGCAGGTCGGTTATTGAGCTAAACCGACACATGCATGTAATAAACACTTCTGTAAAATAAGTCAGATGAATCACCCTCAACAAGTGCCTTTCTCTCTGCTGAATACTAAGGAAGCTTAGACAGCTAGCTTAGATCAGACACCTCATTTTTAGACAGCTAAAATTAGTGAGACGCATCTGGGCAAAAGGCCTGGACAGGGTCACTGGAGCGTCCATTACCTGTGTCTGCTTACTTTAGCTTAATGACAAAACTGTCAGTCCTAAGATGGACTGATGTGTTATCTACGGTCCTTTTCCCCTCTACTAACATTAGGTTTACTAGCTTAATATTTGTCGCACTTTGGCTTGAATCTAATAGCATGATCTATGAGGTCCATAAATCCTGGAATCCCCTCTGGCATTTATGAAATCTTATAGATCAGTCCCATACCCTTAACACCCATCGGGATGCAGAGAAGATCCCTACAAAAATAGAGAAAAAGACTCTGGCATGCATGGTAGTGTTCTATCATAAACTGTAATACACAATATACTTTTCTTCAACTGTGTAATCCAGGCAGGAGTTACGAACTGGACTAGAAACAAACACTATAGACACCAGAGAACAAAACCCAATGGAAACTGCTATGGTTCTTGCCTCTCTACAGTATCTTCCATAATGAAAAAGAAATCCATTATATGTGTCAAGGAAATCGTTGGATCCAATCTGTTCTCGAACAGAAAAAATATATGGGTCGGACAGTATAGGCTGTGAGATTTTACCTATCATTGACCATAGACAAGCATACAGAGTAGTAGTAGCATCCTTATGTATATATATGTGTGTGTGTATATATATATAGGGGAGCAGTCATTCAGAACTGGGCATGAAGTGATAATGAGTCATCTGGATTAAGTAAAAAAACCCCCATATTTCTTTTGTAAACCCAGGAGGCCAAACACTGTGGTCCCCAATTACATACAATGGGCAGGCTGTGGGATTTTTGCCTTCTAGGGCCACTTCTGGATTTCCTGTTGAAAAATATAATGGCTTAGAGCACTAAGAAGATTTAAGGATACATTTTAGTTGATTAGCTTGTATAGTACCAAGAATTCATTGGATGCCTAAGTATGTGTTATTTCTACTGTTATACATTTTGCTGTGATTTGTTCATCCGTACTACCCAGAGATTATTATTGTTTGAAATAATAGCACATTGATCAGCAAACAGGATATTTTCCAATTACTTGTTTATGCAAGTAATTAATATTGGAAAGTTTTAACTCTTATAAATTTAACTCATAAGTAAAATGTCTGATTAATATTTTTCCTAAGTGGGTTAATAATTTTTACAAGAAAAAGGAAAGCAAATTTTCAGAAAAAAAAATTTCAAACAACTTAATTCCTACTCAATAAATGCCTTGATAAGAATCTGTAAACCTGAGCAAGATTGGATTCAGTGAAAGGCTTCCTAAAGTGGAAAAATAAGATAATGACCTTCTCCAAAATTTGAAAAATATTACTCTACTTAATGATTGTTCACCAAATTCTACCACACAGAACTTGCACCTAGTCCAGTATCCCAGACAAAACCAATAAGAGTTTATCTAAAAATGTGACAAAAAATAGAAATCAGAAGAAATATACAGCCTTCAAAACACAGCCAACAGTCAATTGTTCAACTTTTTTCAAGCCTCCTTAATTAGTGATTGACTTATTCCATGAGGTCTGAAAGTTCATATTCCTCATCCATTTAATGTGGTACTGAATAATGGAGTGGGGATTGTTGGTTTTTCTTTCTCATGTACTTCACATTTATCCACAATGAACTTTAAGCCACTTTATTGCCCTGTGATTTAGTCTTCTAAAGTCCATCTCAAACTCTTCATTGCCCTTATGATCCTGGATAACTGTGCATCATAATAAAACTTTTTTACTTCACTTCTCATCCCGTTGCCAGGTCGTTCACAGTGCTGTTAACCAGCAGGTATCTCAGGACTGATGTCTGTGACAATTCACTGTAAAGCTGTTGGGAGTGCCATCCCCTTCCTCTCACTCTCTGTTTCTTGTTTTTTACCCAACTATTTACCCATGTAAGAGCTCTCCCTTTTCTACTATGGATACTCATTTTCCTTAAAGCTGTTGTGGCCAGGAGAAGAGAAGAGAAGAGAAGAGAAGAGAAGAGAAGAGAAGAGAAGAGAAGAGAATAGAGTATTTCAGTTGGAAGGGACCTACAACGATCATCTAGTCCAACTGCCTGACCAAATGTTAAAACATGTTATTAAGGGCATTGTCCAATGCTTCTTAAACAGTGTCAGGCTTGGGGCATCGACCACCTCTCTAGGAAGCAGTGTTTGACCACCCTCTTGGTAAAGAAATGTTTCCTAATGTCCAGTCTAAATCTCTTTGCCCAGAACTTTTTTGCAAACCTATCTCAACCAAACTCACTCTTACCCACATGCTTCTTTACCCTGAATTTCAAATATAGCCAATAGACTTACAGAACATCTTACCAAAAAACCCCAAAACAAACCACCACACACACACACACAACCAAAAAACCATGTTGCCTCTTCTGGGGGACTGTGTTTATCAGGTATCTGTTAATCTTATTTTTCACTACAGTTTCTCCAGATTTTCCCAGCACAGATGTCAGCCTTGTGGGATTGTAATTCCTTAGAGGAGGACTGGAAGCTGTTTTGGCAATGTACAAGGGTACACAGGCCGCCTCGCAGGCTGCAGGTACTGAGGCGGCTCTAAGCAAGAGATAAACCGCCTGCATTAGCTTTTCAGGTGCTTCATCCTTGAGTTGTCCTCAGACTCACAGGTAAGATCAGCTTGGCCCAGGCAATTTGTTACCACTGAATTTGTTAAATTGCTCCATAACCTCTTCCTAAGTCACTTTAAGTTGAGACAAACCCTCTAAAGACTGTCCTGCAAAGGAGGGCTCTGGTGTGTGAATGTGTTTATCTTCTCTGCACTGGCCTAATGACATTTCCATCTCAGATCTTTGTTCTCTCAAAACTGAGCCAGGGTGATGATATTTAGTAATTTGCCTTTCCTACATCTCTAGTAATTTTATGACAGCTTTCTGGAAGCAGGCAGTGAGAATTAAGGGCTTGATCTATATGTCACTCCAACACTTTTGGTGCTTCTTTCATTCTTTTCTTAAAGAAATAGGTCTGTTTGCTTAATTCTTTTTTTTTTTTTTTTTTAATTGAGCTGTCAAAAGTAAATGCCATATTTGTTTTTGCTAATGGATATAGCTAGCTGAAAACTCATAAATATCTGAGTAGTTTATCTTATTTCTTTCCAATGGGATTTTAATCTTTCATGTGGCAAAATAAATTTAAGTGTCTATTGTGCTTTCAAGCATTTATTTCTTGCTTACTTGTTTACTTGTTTTCTGTCTGTCTGTCTCTTTCTTTCTTTCAGGTTATCTGCACATTTAGCAGTTCAAGCTGTCAGATGGACATTGTTTAAACCATGCTGCTGTGATTTAAAACTGAAGGCACCTTGTTCTAGAGTGATGAAAAATTGTTCAACAAACAACTAAGGAAATTAAAACAGTTCCTTTTTTATATTTTTTTCTTATTTAATGGCATATAATGTGTATATATTGACTCTGAGGTTCTAATCTTGTAAATAGGTTTTAAATTCATTATACTGTATTTTAACATCCATCAGTGAATGTAATGGTTATTTAAGCCAACAGGAGTTAGGCCTGCTTCTGTAAGGTAGGAGAACAATCTCAGTTCTCTCTTTGATGATAGGAACAACCACAAAACATCTGAAGTGAAGCCCAGGCAGGCAACACCAGGACCAGAGGTGGTTGTACAGCATCACCTTTCTCTAGTGAAAAATTACAGGGAAATATTATGTGAAGGAGTCAGAGGGCTGTTGATTCAAGTAGGATTTCTCAAATACTGCACAGTTACACTGATGAATGTGGGAGTGCTTCTGACTTTACAGATTCAGGCAGAACTCCTTGTTATATTCTCATCAGTGTATTTAGGGGGGGAAAAAAAAGACCTGGGATGTGTGCCCCAGTCCCATCAATATCTTGGAGAAAGATTCAGTCACCCAGCAGCTGTCTTGCTATTTGCTTTCCCTGGTATGGAAACCTGAGCATTCAGGCTGTATGTGAACCACAGATCACTCCAGCACATAACCACTATAGAATAAGGGGAAGAAAAAGCTGGATTTCAGCTGGTAAGTAAAAATTGCGTAGTCAACATTTAGTCTTCTGCCTGTTTCTGAACAAAGAGGATTTGCCTTGATTGACATGCAGATACCTTTTCCAAGCAAAAAATCTTTTAAATTGCAGTGTTTCTGAGATTTAAGTTTGATCACTGTTTTGCATGCTCTGAAGATCTTTGATTTTTCCAGCTCTATTTGTTGGTCTAATGGAAGATATTATTTCTCCTCACAGCTCTGTCTTGATTTCAGAACATTTATGGTACTCTAATGAAAGCAAGTAAACATTTTTCTTAGAACTACATGGTCAGAATAAAAGACATCATTGCCACTTGTGAATATAAAAACATTTTTTCTGAAAAGTCAGTGAAATCCACCTCCCTGAAATGAATGGCAATTTAATTTGACAGTTACTGTGATTTTTTGATGTTTACTGACTATTTTTCACATTTACAGTATGTTGCTGTTAGCATGGAATGTCTTCTTAAGGAAGATCTATTATTTCTTTTTCTTGGCAGACACTGTAACATACCTAGAAATTCACAAGGCCTCAAAGAACTATCATGTGTAACTAACCTGGACAACAACAGCAGCAAATGTAAACTTGTTAGGATTTTTTTCCAAATTCCCATACAGTGATAACTGAGATTTGCTTGCCTGTCTGTATGTCTTGTATTTCTCAAATGCTGTCACCATTTGCTTTTTAATTTGGTTACTTTTTGGAATATTTTTCCTTAGAAGATTTAGCAAAAACTTGATAAACTTGATTATGTGAATGGAAAGTTTAAAAGTCTTTATACTGTAACAGAAACAGTGTTTTGATGATATTTGATTTAATAACAGTAATAAAAAGTTATTTCAAAGAAATAGGTCTATTTTTTTTCCTGCTATCATTAATGGTTATTATCTTGATTAATGGAGAACTTAATCAGCTAACTATTATAAAGCAGAAAAGCAGATTTGTTTTGAAACAAAAGAAATCAATTTAATAATAGACTTTTTCTCTCTTAGGTAGTTAGAAGGTTATAAACAAGCAAACATAAAACCTAAATAATTTGGAATTCTCAAATTCTCAAATTATGCAACTTGAATTTCCCAAAGTTCCCCTTTCATTCTTAATGCCTTTATATACATCCTATTGATCTGAAACAAAGAAATATAGGAAAATATACAGATTAGTATATTTTTTCTGACTGTCACCAAATAAATAGAAGCAAAAGTAGTTAAGAATATTATTTTTATGTCAAATGCAACCACGAAATGTAACATCAGTGGAATTTTGTACAAGGCAACAAGTTAAGTAAGCTGACTCAATCAGCTCCTTGAGAAACACCACTTTAAAGCATTGACTATTGGAAGATGAAGAGAAATCTGAGGATCAACAAAATGACTCAATAAGTGAAAAATAAATTACATATATAATGTCAAGAGTAGTAAAATTTATGTTGTTTTCTCAAGGTGATTTTTTGTTTTAATTTCCAGATGTTGACTAGAGCTATGCCTCTTGTTGCCATAGTACAAATACCTCTCCAGTAGTCTAAAAAATGGGGGTGTTTTTCTTTGTTTTTCTTTTATTCCTTTCCCAGTGTTCCACAGCAGGGCCACTTATTACATCCAGAGAAAAAGGAGCCCAGGAAACACCTGACAAAGCCTTGAACAGTTTTTGTCCTCCCAGCTGATTCATTACACGGACACATCTCACGTAATCTTGTGACAGAGGAAGAAAATGCACGGGAGGAAGTTCTCATACCACAAAGTACATTTTGGGATGCAACAAATGTGTTTCTCATAACTTTTCTGATGCAGATGCCAAACCTGCAGGGCTCTGAATGCTCTGATTCTGCCCACGCACAGGAAACGAGAGGTTTGGACGCGTAGTCCCATGGTTGTCTCTGCACTGCACTGCACTGCTTGCACCGACCTGTACCCGCTCGTCTGCTTATGTATACCAGCCCAGGGTTCCTTTACAGCTATTTACTTTACCTATTATACAAAAGTCGGAGATGGGATAATTCACCTTTGTGATAAACCAGCATTTGAGGGGTAGCATAATGAAAAAAACCCACCAAGGCTTTGTGCCGACTGGTGTGCAATATGGAAGCTTTCAAGACCCGACAGCAATCCCAAAACATCAGTAGGCGCTTCTGTAACATTGCCACAAAACAGGCTGAACGAGAGAAAGTACAGATTCACTTCTTGTAACTGAAAGTCCCCACTGGTCCGTTATGAGACAAACACAACTAGATAAATGGAAGAATTGAGATGCTATACCTTGAATTCACCCTGTAAGCTCAATCACTAATTTTTCTAATGTTCTCCCATGTACAGAGAAGAGCAGAGGTAGAATAAATGATTCTTTTTCCAGGTGTTTTATGAGCCTCTTCCAAAATGTTAATGTTTTCTTTTGGCTTCAGGTCAGATTGTGCGTACACACGCGCGCGCGCGTGCATGCACCCAGACTCATAGACATTATGCTGAATCAAGTTTGAATGTGGTTTTTAGTCTTGGAGTTGTCACACTATCACTGAACTTGCTATATATAGTACGTCTTACTGGGTATGCTACACTTATTAGAGAGGGCCAAGGAAAAAACGTGAGGACTAAATCCTGGTTATTCATGCCACTTGCTCCCTGGCTCTGCTTTGTAATGTTCCTGCAAACTTTCTCTCTAGAAAAGCCTGGAAGCAGTTTTGGGGATACAGTTTGGTGCAGCAAGCTCTTACCTAGAGCATGGTGGATGCGACTCCACCCTCCACTACTACACTAGCAGCCTGTGCACCTCCGGGCACCCCCAGGTACCCTCTAGTCCCAACACGTGCAGTGCACAGCCTGCTATAAAAGTTTCAGCTAGTGAGATACCAGACAATCCTCTGATGCTCTGAAATACTTTGAACTGAAGGAGAAAAAAAAGAAGAAAGAAAGTAAAAGCATAAGAAAGGTATTGAGAAATAACATTCTGAAGGAGATGATAATACATATTTTCAAGGAACTTCTAGTATATTCTAACATGCACTTTAGATTTAAGTTGGGTGTATGAGAGTTTTCTTGCTTTCTACATAGCAAATTTGACTGAGGCTGCTCCACTCCCATTAATTATAGCATGAACACAACCACATTATTTCTACGATAAGACATTGCTAGCTGTTACAATCCAAAACATGGATTTATTTATTTATTTAAAATAAATGTGAATGATTAAGTGACAGAACTGGTAAGCAGAGGTGCATCGGTGGTCCAAATTTCTACATTTCTTTTAAATCGAACAGAAGAAGTCACACCAGCCTTATTTTAAATTTTAACCAGTAACTACTACAGCCTTTAAGTGTCAGGTTTCTTTGCTTGCGTACGCTACTGATCAAGCTCCATTTCAGGGTGCCTGGTTCTCCTCTCTGCAGCATGCTTTTGGCTGGGCAGGCGCTGCGTTGCCGGGGATCTGGTCTTCACTACTGTCCTGGCAGGAGAGAAGTCTCTACCCAAATCAAACCAAACAGAAGTTAACACGAGAGGGAGATAGCTGTCCTTGTAAGCTGCGCTGACAAGGACTTAGGCAGTGAAATCAGTACGTGATTAACATAGAAATGTTCATCTGAAAGTATATTTTCTAATTTAACCCTAAATCTAAAATATGCTCTATTTCATCCAAAAGTGAGTTTCAGATAAGTGAGAGTAAAACAACCACTTCAAAGTACCGGGTTTAGGAACAGAAGAAAACAAAAGGAAATGAAAACCACAGGAGGAGCCCACGCAGTCGGAATGTTTTTAATAATACCAAATACCAAGGAAAAACAGCCTCAGGCAACAGAAAACAGGCCTCAGTTTGACCTCTCTTTGGAAAGAGAGAGGTTGCACAGTTCAGGGCTCACAGCACAAAAAATGCTGAGAGGTCCCTGTGGCCTGAGCTTGCCTTCTGCCGTCTTCTGGAAGTCACAGGGTCTCCTGGCAAGTCCCAAGCAGGGTTCATGGCAGGCTCTGACTCCAAGCAGAGCTCCACTAAGTCAAGGCTTTTTCTTTCTTCAATCAGCAATGTAACTAAGGCAGAGGACTAGTATTGGCTCCGTATTATTAACCTTAAATGTTTATATTCCCTCATAGTCGTCTTGGTGTCATTCCAGCACGGTTACATATTAGAAGATGCATTTTTTTCCTGTTGACATTCACAAGTCCATCAAAGATGTGACACATTGTCTTTGCCAAATTTTGTTGCTTTAGATTTGCAGTCTTTCATGCTTAACTTTGGTCCCCATAATTATCCACTAGAAAGTAACTACTAAGAGCTAGGACCCTCAAAACCACTTAATGTAAATTCAGTGTCTTACCATTGCACCTAATGAATATACATTTATCTTAGAGTGTGTTTAGCAGAAAAAAATGGAAGTTTCTCATTCCTCTCTCAGACCTATCCCTTTTATGATATATATTAAAAAGTTCTTGGTTAAAATGTATTTTTCCCTATGTTTTTGCCTTGTACCAGCATGGAAAGGTATTCTTGCATAGTCTTTACAGTCTCCCTTGCAGGATATCAAGGTCATGTATTGCTTCAAACAACGTGTTGTCTCATGACTTGCACAGAGCCATAGACAAGGCTTATAGGAATTCATGTAGGTGAAAATGAATAGCGGGATTCAGCCTTTCCCCCTGTGTTTCCACTGACTTCTTCTGAGTGTTGTTAGTGATGCATCACTCTCAGTGTTCTCTGATAGTTTCAGAAAGAGCAAGAGCACAACCTTACTGACATAAAATGAAAAACATTTTCCCTGGCATTTCCATCATTTTTAGCAATGAAATCTCTTCACAACAGATTTTGTCAGAATAATAAACTATATGCCAGTGCCACAGAGAGAAAAAAAGGATATGATCGTAATAAGAGACTCAATACTAAATACTGAAGTTTACTTCAATTTTTTGCTTCTAAGTACCTAGTAATTTGATTGTCCCTGATAAGTAGAAGTTTTTCTTTACTGCAAAACCATTTCAGCTTCTTCCCTTAAGGGAACTGAAATGTTTCATCTTTTTCCCTCAAAAGATAATATGAGTTGTCCATTTGTTCCATACATCACCTAATAGCAGCAAACCCAGCTTAGTTTTAACATCAAAGAAATTTTTTATGCACTTAAGAGAATGTGGTTGCCCGACCATATGCTCAGTGTTGTACAAGGACCAAAAAAAGTCCATCTCTCAGTCAGGAAACGACTATCTGCAGCCACAGGTGGGACAGGACATGCTTAGCGTTAATGACTTGGAAGAACGCTGCCCCAAAACCACATCCATGTCTGTCTTACTTTTGTGAGGCTCTTAAAACGACATCGCAGGTGCTTTTTTCAGTCCTGGGTGAAAACTCAATCATAAGATTGTATATAACTATCAGACGCTGTCACAGAGCTAATTTCATATGGGAAGGTTTGCTGGAAGTAGAGACAAAGAAGTCACTACTGGTTCTTTGTGGATATAAAAAGCTTGTTTTCTTTTGAACACTTCTTTCTTTGGGGAGCTGACATGCTTCTGCAAAGCTTACCAACTTCAATCCACCAGCAATGGAGGGTTATTCAACCAAAAGGTCTGGGTACGCTGTACAAAATGAATCTTTTGAAATCCCACGCCTACTGGACCTTGCAACCGCAAACACTTTGGGGCACCAGCCTTCCTTTTGTGGTATGTTCAATCTTCAAAAAGTGATACAAAAATATGCCGTGCAATAGCCAGAAATGAAGCAGGTGTGATAACAGCATTTTCATCATGTTTCTAATCTGAGAGCCTCTTATTCCCTCCCTTTGAGGTCCACTGGCATTTTGATTTTTGTTTGGGCCCAGATCCTAATCCCTTCAAAACCAATGAGTCTTTCTCCGTATCATACAAAACACTGCAGCATAAAATCTTTTGCTTTTCAGTATCCTTTAGCAGTATTTATGTCTGTTATGTTACTAAATATAATGACCAATTTTTTAGGAATAAAGATACCAAAGAAATTTCCTGTTATCTCTCTAATGCATGGCTTACTCCTAAAAGTAGAGTTTTTGAAGAGCAAGAAACTGATGGGTATGTTCATTTTAACAACTTTTTCTCTTTCCAATTTTAAGAGAAATTTGCTTAACTAAGCTCTGAAACTCTAGAGTCCTTTTTGCTGTGTGTCATAAAACGTATAGATTATAAAAGCACAGAGGGTTCAAAAATTGATGAAACACCTCAGATTTTTGGTATATTTTAAAAATTTCAAAAGATACAATACCATGGAGTGTATCAGATTATGAAAACCTGTATCATAAAAATTGCCAAGTCCTTTATTAATAGAAGTCTTACTGTTGAATCTTACTGCAAGAATCTTACTGTTAAGAAATGTAATTGAGAAAAATTCATTCACATAATACATTGTATAAAAAAAGGTAAGATACAGTTTTAATTAAAAAAAAAAAAGTGAAGAGAAATTCTCCTTTGGGATCTTAGGCCAGATCTGAAACATTGTAAAGTGAATAAGGACTACAATGAGCTTTGGACTGGTCCTCTAAAGAGGAATTTGGCTTCAATAATTGTGTAAAAATGCTGTCTTTTTCATGTGACTTGCCTCTCTGTGTAGTCACCCACTGCTGACTGTAATAAAGAAAATAGGTTCCTTATTTTCCTTAAGGCTGAGTGACACTGCACATATATTTGTATATTCCTGTGTTTAACTGAGAGAATAATTGAGTTTCCAAAGCTTTAACACTGATAATCAAAAAGAGAGGATTTAAAATTTATCGATATAAAACATTGATACAAAATCTAAGTGAATTCAGATGACATGGAATTAATGGAAGACAACAGAGAGAGACAGCTCTATCATCTTTTCCCTGTATGATTTTTTTAGAAAGAAACCTTCTATAAAACCGTATTTTACTTTGATCAAAAAGGGCCATGGTTTTTAGCATTTTATCTTCTAAGCCAGAAGGCTTAGTGGACACTTTTCTGTTACACCATTGGAAAAATAAAATATACGACTACATAAATAGATGTTTCTCATCCTTCACTGCCTGAAACTCCTACAGAATAATAAAGCTGAGGAGTCCTCTGTATTAAGTATGCTCTTGTGAAGCTGAGAGACACCTAAAGATTCTGTTATTCTATTCCAAAGACACAGCAAAGGAAGTCTGGATATGGCAGAGATTTAAAGAAACTGTATTACTGCAGGTGTAGTGCTTATCTGAGGCATTCTGGCACCCAGGATTCAGTCTTTAAAGGAACTGAGATTAGTAGGATTTGTGTATCTATGCATAAATCTGGGCCCAGCCTGAGTTATTCAGGTCTACAACTTGCTAGGTTTTTCAAACAAGTTATTTGTTTCCCTCAGTAAAAAAATAAATCTTCTTCTTCATTAAAAAAAAAAAAAAATAAAAAAAAATTAAAGTTTGACATTCTCTTAGCAAGGCAGACTAGGATAAAGGTTGTTGTGGTTTTTTTTTCTTTCCTCAATTGTACTATATTCTTTCTCCCCTAGTACTTTCTCTGTGGCAAAACTGGATGATAAAAGGCATGCTTATAAACCTACAGATGTCACAAAAAAGTGACAGATTTGTATTTTTGAGGATAAGATTAGGCTTGGAACCATATGAATATCATTTCAACTGAACAGGAACTAGCATGATTTCCACAAATAAGTAGAAATAAGTAGCACAAGTATAAATTGGGGAATGATCAAGCAGACAGTATTTCTACAAAAATGCATCTGAAAAATTCAATAAGATAATAAATTCAATAAAATAAGCACAAAAGGGAAGATCTTGGCTGCAGGAAAGCTTTGTAGGAATCAAAAATTATCTGAGAGATTTGTATGCTTGAACAACTTCCTCTAGCCAGGGAAAGTATTTACAAATCAAGTTGCATTCTCCCTCTGCAGATCTTGGAAGTACTTGTCAGATTATTTTCGAACGTGTAGTATTTAGCTCTTGTCTTTGCTAGTCTTCTTTTTCCATATAGTTCTAAATCCTACCTTCTTCCTTTTACATTTCTGTAATTTGCCATGTAGTTTGCAGCTTCTTAGCATTGTTTTTTCCAAAGTTTTTCCTACATTTGGAAAAACAGCCTTCTTTCCTTATACTATTTTTTTGTCTAGACTGTTTAGCAGTGGATAATTTTAATATATGGACAAGCAGTAAGGCTGGTGGTTTCCTTCAGGAGTTCATGTTTTAAAAGCAAAGACTGGTTTATACTTGAATATGAATACAATTTTTACTTTACCAGGTTTTTTCCATATATTGCAATCTATGTTTTGACAGTGAAGACATAAACACACAAAATTAAAATTCTGAGATGCTAAATATCTTTGCAAGCAGAGCACATGTATAACACTATAGTGAATAGCAGCACTATTGCATTGCTCGTTTCACATCCTCTATAATTAAGTTCAAAACATTGCTCTGAGATTATTTTGTTGCAGTTTTTTAATAAGCAGAAAAATGTGGACATTTGATTTTCAAATAAAAACTTATTTGATTAAATTTAATAATTAATAGGGAAAGTTATCACAAGTAGAATATATATTTTAAAAATTGCCTAACCTATCCCTGCATTTAAAAGGGGATATTCAGATAATGTTACAGAAAAGGTAGTTAGTACTGTGATTATAATAACTAATTAAGACATACAATACAGCTGGCAAAATAATTTTTGAAGAATGACAACTATGCCTGATGTAAAGGAGTCATGAGAACAGTCAGCCACCCAACACAAAGTACTTCAGTTTCATGTATTTCAGGGCATATATTTTTTTCTCTCTTTCTTTAAATTGCATTTATTTAAGCTATGGTAAATGTATCTCATTATGCAAACCAACTTTGCATAGGCACTATTACTTTTTAATAGAAAGTTTTGCATTTTATTCTTCTACTGCTGAGAAAGAGATTCCTGAAATCAAGTAACCACTTCTCCTAACATTCCCCAAATTTATATCATGATTGTATATGAAGGCAAATAAATTACCCCGATATCACACAGAGTGCAGTATTTTTTGAATTGGTGTGAAACTCTTTTGAAAGTCTGCATTAGGATTCCCCCCACGATGGTCTACAAAATACTGTAAAGCATTAGATAAGTTCCATATTCTTCCCGCATGTCTTTTGATGTATTTCTACACAAACTGCAAATCAGCCATAGAATTTTAGTAGAATTGAAAGAAACCAGGCTGAGAGAAGACTTGCATGCATTCATCAAGGAATGCCTAATCCTCCTGTGCTACAAAGCAATTTTTTGTTAATACAGGATGATTCAAATCATGCAGTTGGCTTCAACATAAGAAACAGGGATAAACAAGACAAATCTGTGAGTTGCTGGCCATATGCCTTTTATTGCTTTAGAACATAAAAGAACTCCCACCGCACCTAGGCTTAAAAATCCAATCCTTGCTTAAAAATAATTTTTACTGCTAATTCTCTGTTTGTTTTTTTTTTAATGGTGCTGTAACTGCACACAGTGTTGTTCACAGTGAAGGCCTGAAATATATCTGACTGGTCACACCATCAGACTCACGTCACTGTCATCTTCTGGCATGGATTTTAAGTGCCCAGTCTGAAACAGCAAACAGGAGGAGAACCCAAGTGTAACTCTACGGTTGAAAACATGGCATAGAGTTTGGATTGTATTCTACCAAGTGCAGCTATATTTCTTATGAGACCAAGAAACACTACAGTCCCGTGCTGTTTTCACAAAATGCCCTCTATGTAACACAGCGCTGTGCAAATGTTTCACTAAGTCCCTGAGTGATATTTGAAAAACAGCTGTCAGTAATGGAGCTGTTTATTTCAACAGTGCAGTTGTGTTAAAACATAAAAGGGGTGGTATTTCTATAGCTTTCGAGAATGCAACAATTAAAACCAGCTCCCTTTGGTTGGCTCAGGGAAGTCACAACAGAGGAAAAAAGCTACTCACAAAAACCATCTCACATCCTAAAAAAGAATTTAAAAATGTTCATGCACAACAACATTATGAGTTAATTATCATAAGAATTAATAAAAGGAGACAATAATCCATTCAGAAAAAAAATGTTGTGGTTTGAAGATAGAGCCCTCTTTCTTTAAAGTCATAGCTAAGCTAATTTTCATTTATTCACTGTTACACAAAAAAACCCCACGTAGATCTTATATTCACTGTATTCTATCCTGAATCTGCACTGGCAGCAACAAAAATACTGTAAGAAACTGTTGCACTGTATAAGTATAGGAACTATTCTGTGGTGGGAAGAAATTTTGTAAAAGCATTAATAAATAAACATAAATAAAAATATACAACACATCATAATTTCAGCATATTTATATTTTTTTTAACATATACATCATAAATGTATATGTATTATATAGCACATGTCCTGGTTTCAGCTGGGATGTAGTTAACTGTCTTCCTAGTAGCTGGTACAGTGCTGTGTTTTGAGTTCAGTATGTGAAGAATGTTGATAACACTGATGCTTTCAGTTGTTGCTCAGTAGTGTTTAGACTAGAGTCAAGGATTTTTCAGCTTCTCATGCCCAGCCAGGGCACCTGACCCAAACTGGCCAACGGTGTATTCCATACCATGAGACGTCCCATCTAGTTTAGGAACTGGGCAGTGGGGGGGCAGGGATTCGCCGCTGGGGGACTGGCTGGGTGTCGGTCAGTGGGTGGTGAGCAATTGCCCTGCGCATCATTTGTACATTCCAATCCTTTTATTACTACTGTTGTCATTTTATTAGTGTTATCATTATCATTATTAGTTTCTTCTTTTCTGTTCTATTAAACCGTTCTTATCTCAACGCAGGAGTTTTACTTCTTTTCCTGATTTTCTCCCCCATCCCACTGGATGGGGGGGAAGTGAGTGAGCGGCTGCGTGGTGCTTAGTTGCTGGCTGGGGTTAAACCACGACACACATTAATAAATAAGCCTTCATTGTTCTTAAAAAATGTAGGTATAAATTTCACTGCAGCTCAAAACCTTTATGTATCTGAGGGCTGTATTTGAAATCTGAATATACATAGGTTCACTGACAACCCAATCCCATTATGTTGTTTTGTGTGTAAATTTATTTATAATGATTCATAGAAGCCAACATAAAGAATTAGTAAGAGATGTTATAAAAACATTGATCTTATTTTCCAATCCTCCTTGTGGAGTTTGCTTAATAATATTCTGATAGGTCTAAGTTCTGTAGCAGATAAAATAAAATTAATGTATGGTCCTGCAATATGAAAAATTCAGAAAAGGATTTAGATTCTTCCTTCAGCTCTAGTTATGGAACCAGTCTTAGGATGCATTAGAGCAGTCTTAACAGAAGATAACGTTGAAGAGAGGAGACAAGATGAACACTAATATCATCCAGAAAGCAGGAAAGATGAGAAATGAAGGAAATATGCTATTGCTTATGAATTTACAGATGGGTCTGAGTTGTGAAGCATGAACGCGACTTTTCCATAAATTCCCATCTGTTTGGAAGTGAGATTTTGGTTTCATTTTCCACCTAAATCTAATAATAATAACAAAACCATGCAGAACTTCCAAGAAAAAAGTGTAACTGTGAGGCAACAAGAAAATTTTGTCATAGCGAAATTTGTCTTCCACAAAACAGCTGAGTAAACAAAAAAGGAAGGAAAGCATTAGAAGTGCTTGGCTCCTACGTACTATTACATCATATAAAAAGCTACTATTTGCTCATTCTGCATCATATTTGATCATTGCCATGCAGAATGGGTTTCCCGCAACAGTAGCTTACTGGTTATAGTGATTATGTGAGATCATGTTGTAAAGCTCACAGGTTCCCATGAACAGGCACTACATTAACAGCTCAGTGAGTGAAGACTTGTCTGTGGCCCAAGACAGTTCTTAGCAACTACATACTGTCATGCTGCTTTTACACCCCACATGATATTTTTGTAATTCAGGATGGTTTTACTGCATAAGCTTCATTGTGAATTGCACTCACACTCTACTGCAACTTTGTGGGTTTGGGGTTTTTTTGCTTATGAATTTGTTTAGCTTGTTTTTCTTGAATGTGTGTTATTGGTTAGAACTATTAGCCATCTGTTTTTCCTCTATTCTTTTAAATGAATAGTAGGTTCCATCAGTTCCACCATGCAGAATAGCAATCAATCACTTCAGTAGTGATTGTAGTCTTTCTCATTTTGAGAATTTATTTGTTTAACTTTCACATGATGGAATTTTAATTCTTCTTATAAAAAATGGCACAGAAGAAAGCTTTTTTCTTTGCAACATTGTTGGTTAGCATTGTTACATAGCAATGTTTCTTGATGAGACAGCAATGAAATTCATGTCATGTAGATAACAAAATTTTCACTCTGAGAAGATCTCTAATTGTCCAAGAACTACTGATTCGTGGCCTGTTCTTCTTCAACAGACTTGAGGAGGCAAAATTTGTTCTCTCTGCGTGTTAGGATAGGGAAAGAACCCAGGAAAGTCTGACTCGTCTGATTTTGTGAGAGAAAATCTACTGCAAAATGACCCAAGAAGTGACAGGTCATGAGAAATGACTGTGAAAACTGCAGCACTTATTTCATTTCGTTCTTCACTAAAAGTAATAAACAGAGAGTCAGCAGAATTAAAACCACCAAAATTTGTTAGAGAAAGGGAAAAACAGTAAGAAGGTAAAGAATAGAGTTGATAAAGTTGACGCTAGTAAGCTTAAAGAATTGGTTGAAGTGATCTCAGAGAACTTGTGAAGCATAAGGTTGCAGAGGTGAAAATAGTGGCTATCTTTAAAAGGGAGTAAGAAAGATCTGGAAGATGCTATAAATTATGCTACAATATCTGCAAAAATAATCCAATGAACTATTTGTAAAGATATGGAAGAAAACATGAAGAGTAAAATCAAAATGAATGTACTTGACAAAAAACTCTCCTAATAACATTGAATCAATCATATCTCCTCCTGTGACAAGATAAAAGGCCTGAGGATAGATTAGAAGCTGTAGCTACGCATAGTTAAACTCTGAATCAGGCTTTTAACATTTAATCAGGTCTTCTCTGACAGTGTCTCATAAGCAGCTTTTAGATATCAAAAAGGTAGGAACATAGAGTGGGTGCAAAACTCTGAACTGGGAGGTGCTGCAATTCCAATGATGAACAGGATCAAGCGGATTTTTACGAACGGAAGGAATTATCTTTGAGTTAGGACATGTACAGGCTTCTGCATTTAAGCAGGAACAATCGTCTGCACAAAGACAGAGTGGGGAACAATTGTGTTGTGGAAGAGGGGTTGGAGATTCTAGTATCTTGCAAGCCGAACAAGCGTCAACACCATCATGCGCCTCCATGATCATACTGCCAAGTGGAAGAAGCGGTAGAGCTTTAGGCCATCCAATGGACCCCTTCTGCTCTAAAGCAGACAGCACCAAGACAACGGTGTATTATATCCAGCTGTGAGTACCGGATTCCAAGTAACTGGTAGTGAAGAGATTTCAAAGTGACAGCAAAAGAATAATTAGCGGTCCATAAGAAGGCTCCACAGAAGAAGGCTGAAACACAACTGAGACTCAAGTTGAGAGCTGTAAAACTGAAGGACACTCCATGTCTGTTACAAAAATC